>NW_008348667.1:390751-402953 GCF_000622305.1 Nannospalax galili | reverse complement strand
CCTAGGAGATATATTGTGTGGAAAGACTAAATTCATAAAAGCAAACACTCAGTAGAACAAGAAATAGAATTTAGAAATATAGAGTTTGTATTAAGTAAATAATAAAATATGCTTATATAAATGGAGGATTTTTCTGGATGAATGCAGAGACTTTATTTTTATATTTTAAAAAGTTCTACATTATGCTGGGTTTTTGTCTGAGTTTGCATGGGTCTGTGCATGCTGTCACCATTGCTGTAAGTTCATATGAGCAAGATACCAGGAGCCTGTAAGACTATTTCCATGATAACGCATGCACCTCAACTCCTGACTCTTACAATCTTTCCATCCCTTCTTCCTCAGTTTTCCTTGAGCCCTGGGCTGGTGAAGTTTGAAAGCCTTGTCCAGGGACCTCCAGTGTGCAGTCTCTTTTTCTCATTTCACTTAATCTTGAACCTTTATTCTAAAACCAAAGTAGTCATGAAAAAAAATTCTTTTTTAATGTATAATTTTATTGAGTGTGCATTTCACGTAATAGATCTTAATCAAATTTAGAGCCCTTCCTCCTCTGCACCCCCCCTTAATTTCAAGATTTCTGTCATATATGTTAAGGCCTATCCAGTCAATTTAACGTACCCATATGTCCCTCAGTGCAAGTTAATCCACTGGAGTCTAGTCAGCCTATCTGGAGTCAGTTCCTTAAAGATCAGATCTTCCTCACCCAGCAGTAATCAACTGACAATAGTTCTTGGGCTAAAGTTGTGGCCTGCTTCCCATTTCCCCAGTTCTACACTGGGTCTTTGTCTGATTGAGTTTGCATGGGTCTGTGCATGCTATCACCATTGCTGTAAGTTCATATGAGCAAGATACCACATGATAACGCACCTCCTCCCCTGACTCGTACACTCTCTATGCCCCCTCTTCCACAATGGTGCTGAGCTCTGATGGGTGGAGTTTAATTTAGGAGTCCTGTCTAAGGACCAATACTCTGCAGACTTTTATTCTCTACACTTTGGTCATCTGTGATCCTTTGTGTTCATTGTCCTCTGTTGCATGAGGATTTTAATGTATATTTTTGTTGAATTTTTGTGCACTTCATACAAGAGATCTCAATTATTTCATGCCCCATCAACACCTCCTATAACCCCCAACGTTATTTCATGCATTCTGTCATATATGTTAAGGCCTATCCAGTCAATTTAACGTACCCATATGTCCCTCAGTGCAAGTTAATCCACTGGAGTCTAGTCAGCCTATCTGGAGTCAGTTCCTTAAAGATCAGATCTTCCTCACCCAGCAGTAATCAACTGACAATAGTTCTTGGGCTAAAGTTGTGGCCTGCTTCCCATTTCCCCAGTTCTACACTGGGTCTTTGTCTGATTGAGTTTGCATGGGTCTGTGCATGCTATCACCATTGCTGTAAGTTCATATGAGCAAGATACCACATGATAACGCACCTCCTCCCCTGACTCGTACACTCTCTATGCCCCCTCTTCCACAATGGTGCTGAGCTCTGATGGGTGGAGTTTAATTTAGGAGTCCTGTCCAGGGACCCACACTCTGCAGACTTTTATTCTCTACACTTTGGTCATTTGTGACCCTTTGTGTTCATTGTCCTCTGTTGCATGAGGGAGCTTCACTGATGAGAGTTGAGAGATGCATCACCATTCTCTCTACCCCTGTTCCTCATGTCCCATGAGCCTTAGGGGTAGAGGTTCCATTGTAGACGTGTCACTTAGGTTTGCGCATCTCACAGTTATTCTCTGTGTATGACCAGCTGTCGTAGTCTCTGATAGTCTCCATCTTTTGCAAAAAGAAGCTTTTTTGATGAGTGGTGACAGGTGTGCTTGCCTGTAATATAAAGATTCACATTTAGCATATAGTAAGAAATTACGTTTATCTAGGACTGTGACAGACTTAGGTTTTTCTCTATGACCTCTCTGGTTATGAGTATTTGGCTGTTTACAGTGCCACACATGAGTTCCCTCCCACTGAGACGACTTTAAGTCCGAAAAGGTAGCTGGTGATTGCCCCAAAGAAAAAAGTGCCAGTGCCGCACCAGTGTCGTTTGCTGTGGGGACTATTGCTGCGATTATTAGACTTTAAAGCTTGGGTTGGACCACTGATTGATTTTTCTCCCTTAGCAGCTTGCATAGTGTCTTCCAAAACTATGAGATCTAGTCTTCAGGGAGGAGGCTTCACAGTCAGGTCCAGCTCCATTGCTTCAAGTCCTTCAGCCATAGGATCTTACCTTCAAGTTATGGGAGGTAATCAAGGGCTGTGGCAACAGCCAGTGTAATTTTTGGAGTCTCCTGGACTATCCTGACCGACAACTAGAAGAGCGGTTTCTCCTGTCTGGCACTGTTTCTTCTTATATAGCCTTCAGCTAATCACATGGACTCATGAAGAGATATTGTATGTGCATTTTTGAACTAGAGCATTTCTCTATGTTTGTCCACATCAGGTAAGCATTATTTATCTCGCCTCTCTCCCTGTCTAACTCTCCTGCCTTTTTATTCAGCCCAGGCCCCCCTGCCTAAGAATTGTACTCACCTCAGTGGGCTTGGCCCTCCTTCATTGCTTAGTAATTAAGACAGTGCCCACAGTCGTGGCCACAAGCTGTTCTGATGGAGGAAATTCTTCAGTTGAGATTCCTCTGCCCAGGTATGTCAAGTTGACAACTCAGAGTAGACATCGAATGGCTTGGCATAATGGCACACACCCTTAATCCCAGCACTCAAAGACAGAGGCTGTGGATCTCTTTGAGTTAGAGGACAGCCTGGTCTGCATAGAGAGTCCCAAGGCCACCTCAGGCTTCATAGTGAGAGTCTGTCTTAAAACAAATAAAATGAAAGTTTACATGTCACAGTAACAGTGGCATAAAAACAGACGTGTAGTCCTGTGTAACAGACCAGACAGCCAGGAAATAAATCCACATTTTGATATTTGAAAACAGTGCCCAAACACAATGTGTTTTGTCAATAAATCATGATGGATAACTGGATCTCCACAAGGAACAGAATAAATTTAACCTTTATTTTGTACTATGTATAAAACTCCACTTAAACTACATAAAGGACTTTGATATAACATCTGAGAGTATAAACTTGAGGTTACAGGGTCCAGCCAGTGGTTTTGTTTGCTGATTTTCACTATAACCTCGGAAACATGAGGAAAAAATGCAAAAAATAGACATGATTGCACCAATCTAAAAAGCTTCCACACAGCAGGTGAAACAGTCCACAGAGTGACAGACAGCCTACACAATGGGAGGAAATATCTTAAGTCATGTCAGATGCAGGGTTAAAACCCTGAACATATCGGGAAGTCAGAAAAATCAATAACAGGAAAATAAGAAGATTACAAGCAGGCAATGCCCTGACCAAACATTTCTCTAAGACTTGCAAATGGCCAAGAGGCACAGGAAAGACTGCTCAGTTTCACAAATCCACAGGGAACCGCAAATCAATACCACAATGAAGTAGTAAATCACACCTGTTAGCATGGTTGTTGTCAAAATACCACATACAGAGGAGTATACAGAGAGAAGGAAACTTGTGATGTTAGGAGAATGTAACCTGGTACAGCCTTTACGGGACTGGTAAAGGGATACCTCGCACTAGCTCTATGTCCAGCAATCCTAATCTTAATATCTCGCTCAAGGAAATGAAAGTAATCTCTGCTATCGTGCTCAGTGGGGCATCATGTATATCAAGGTATCAAAATCAACCTATCTTACCAGGAAAAATGGGAGGATGGAAGTGAAGCCAAAAATAGCAATCTCTCAGTTGGGATTCAGTTCATCTAATGCAGAGAAGCAAACAGAACAAAAGTCGGTGCAGAAAATGCTAGACCTTGAGGAGTGTTACAACAGATATAGCCCATCCAGAATGTAAGGACAGCTACAACAGATGTGACCCATCCAGAACGTAAGGACAGCTACAACAGGTGTGACCCATCTACAATGGGAATTTCAAAAGTATAGGAGAGAAAAGGACAGAAGAAATTATCAAATAATACTGACTGAGAATTTCTTCAAATTAGAGTCAGATAACAAAGAACAGATCCAGGAACTTGTCACTTACAAGTAGCATAAATGTAAAAACAAACAAAACAAAACTATGCATATTCATATATGCATATTCAATACGCAGGCATATTCAGACAACAGAATGAGTGACACAGAGATGTTGCAAGAAGCGTTATCGGGAGGGGGATCACTCTACCCAGAGAGGAGCAAAGATGAGAATTTTATTTAATTCATTCTTCAACACAAAGGCAAGAAATTGGAGCAGGGTGGTCAAAATAGGCAGAAATAACAACCAACAAAGAATTTTATGTCTTTCAAAACCACCCTCCAATGTTGAAGAATATAAGATTCTCAAAATCAAAAATTCAAGGACTCAGTTTGCTCTGGAACTAGAACTGCTTGTCGATCCCTTCGGCTTCACCAGTTCCACAGCTTTTTACTTACTTGTAAATATCCAAAGACTTATGTATCTTAATGTAATCTATTTTAATTCTCAGAGCTGCTAAGTAACCAAAAATGGCTGCATGCTTTGAACTTTGCTTCTTTTTCTAGTATTGACAAACTGGAAACATTTTAAAAAATAGGTATTCAATTAATGAGAAAATCAGGGAGTAAGTCTAGTTTATGTGATAAAAATAAAGTTAGTTACACTCTGCTTTAAGTAGATAATATTCTATTATAAATAAGTAGTTCAGTCAGTATGTCATAGTTCTTTAAATATAAGCACATCTGTTTATGTGTAGCTATTCATGCATATAATAAAATTGCTCCTTGGAGTTTAAATATTTGAGATTAAGAAAAATCAGATGAAGTTGTTTTTCTACATTTGGATTATAGACGTACAACATTATAAATCTATGTTTCACTGACGAGAAACCAGAAGTATATGGATTATTCATTTTGGAAGTAATAGCTTTTCATTACGAACAATTTCATTTTGACCAAAGGAAACAAAATGAATCTCTGTTTTGCTTCAAGGTGATTTCAACTGAGTGATGATCAATAAAGAAAGGGCACCTACCCGGCGGCCGCTTAGCTCCTTCCTCTGTGTGATGCAGCTGCTGGTAATCATCCTAAGGACCAAGTTTCTCAACTGTGTCAGAGCTCCAGAAGCTAGCAAAAGAGAATCACTGTGAGCCCACTTCCGCACTAGCAGATTGCAGGTTAGCTGAATGAGAGATTTCTGTTGCAGTTCAAAAATATGATTATATTAGTTTTCTGAGTTAAAGGTATAAAATATGTTTTATTGGAGATAGGGCTTATGTAACAATTTTAAAAAATATTTTGTTTATTATTTTTATTTTATGTGTATGCATATATTGCCTGCATGTAGGTAAGTGCACCCATGTTGTGCAATGCCCGCAGAAGATGGAAGAGGCTGTCGGATTCCCCTGGAACTGGAGTTACAGTCAGTTGTTAGCTGCCATGTGGGTGCTGGGATTTGAACCTGGGTCTTCTGCAAGGACAACCTGTTTTCTTAACACTGAGCCAGCTCTCCAGCCCCTATGTAACAATTATTAAATGTACAGATAACATTAAATATAATATGTACAATATATTGGAGATAATGTTATTTTCAAACTGCACATGAGTCTAGATATCAAAATATAAAATTAACACCACAACAAAACAGAGGAAACCACACCTTCTGTGAAATTTCACCTAGGGACAAGTTTTCAAGCAAATACGGAATTAAATTTGATCTTTGATCCTGGCTTCACATTTGCAGGGAAATCAGTCAGAATCTACAAACCTCTTGTGCACAAAGACCCCAAGGAAATCAGAGACAAATCTTTTTTTTTCTGTTTTTATGTCATTGCTTTGTCTGTATTTTAGACAAGGCCCCACTCGTAGCCCAGGCTGCCCTCAAGCTCTCAATCCTCCTGACTCACCTTGAGTGTTGAGATCACAGACGTGCAACACCACAACCATCTTGAGTAAAACCATTTGTAAGTGAACACTTGACTAAACAGGCAGGCGCACAGGTGGCTGAGGAAGATCTTCTGTTTCCAAGAACATCTGTTATATTACATTTAACTTCATTCACACAATGGAAACATTTCTTATGACCTGTCATCACAAGATCCCCAAATCTTTGTGCTAGTCAGCATGTGTCTACATTTGGCGTCCTCTGAATTTCCACCTTGATCAGTGATAACTGTAAAATATATAGAAATTCTGATCAGAATGATTCCATTGGATAAATGCAGTATGATCCGGACCTGAGAGAAGCTACTGCCTTCCACTGCCAGGACCCAGCACACCCTGCTGAGAGGTAGACCCACCTGCGTGTGGCATGCTTTCCTTCCCAAAGTTTTCTAGTTTTGGACAAGAGAGGTTTAGGTTAGCAGGATTTTGGAGCTGGCAAAGTGCTCAAAGAAATCAGCTTACGAGCTTCAAGGCTGAATTTATAAAGCATCTCTTTACTATCGGGGAAGAAGCTATCTGTGCTGACTTCATTTCTGTGTAACTCCATGTATGTTTGAAAGAAAGCATGGCTGTAATAAAACACAGATTTTGCTTTGTCTGAGCACTGTAGTCACGGGCTCTGACTGCCCAACGTGAGGGAAGCGTATTTTGTACATTAATGCCGGCAAAGCAAACAGACGCAGAAACTCCTGAAAATTCCTTTCCTTTCTGCAGACTGTAAACTAAAGTTTGTGGTTTATTTTGTGTATTGGGAAAAAACAGCAATCCAGTGATTTGTATTGGTGTTTAAGACTTTTAAATAAAAACTAGCTGGTGAGATTTTTTTTTTTTTTACAATTCACATTCCAAAATGATTAGCAACTAAATGCTTGCATTAAATACATGTGTGTTTTTTTAAAAAAAAATTAATGAGCCAGTTGGACTATTACTGTGCGATAACTTTAGCTATCCATTGCTGATGGATTTGATGGTTCACTGGCCTTCACATTTATGAGCTGTGGAGAGTGCTGGGGTGACTCACAGTCTTTGAGGCTGAGGCATCAGTGGCACTGTTCCTAATAAAATATTTAACTGTGTAGCCCCACATAGTTATGGTGATTCTATAATAGTAGGAGAGAAAGACCAATCCTATACCAGATTGTTTAAATGCAGAAAATGTTTAAAAACAATAAGAACAGCCTTCCAAAATTTAAGGATGCACCATTTTAAGGAAGGTGTCCCTGAAATGTTTTTATATGATTTAGTGTATGTGTGTGCATCTGTATGTATGTGGGCCCCTGTGGTACAGCACATGTGGAGAATAGGACAATGGTTTTTAGTATGTTCTTTTTCTCTAAAACAGTATTCAAAAAAGCAAAAATTCTTAAATTATTTTGTTAGTTAGAACTTGCTGTGCTTTGGAATTTAAATCTTGATTCATTACCCTTTGACTATAATGATCATAAAGAAAATATATTGAGTTATATTTTTCTTTTGGCTTTTTGAGACAGAGTCTCCCTGTAGCCCCAACTGGCCTGGAATTTACTTTGTAGCCTAGGCTGGCCTTGATCTCAAAGAGATCCACCTACCTCTGTCTCCAAAGTACTAAGAGTAAAGGCCTGCTACACCATACCCAGCAAGGAATTAGACTTTTGTTAATATATGCTTTTATTGAACTTTTACAATTTCATACAATAATTCCCACTTACATCCATTTTTGCAACAGATGGAGGCCACTGCAGAGTTGCACACCTCGTCAGGCACAGAGAACATACACCTGGAAGATGCCCAGTGCTAGGTGACACAGCTGCAGCTGAATCTCTACAACTAAGGCTTATGGAACACAGCAGAACAAGGAGTGGAGAGACAGCTAATGCACCCTTCAACTCACACCAGTGAGGCTCCATGTACATCAGAGTGCAATGGATACAGAAGGCCACAAGTGGCCAAGTTTTAGAGAGTAAGGGACTGTAGAGTTAGGATGGGACTCCTATATGGAATCTCACCCACCCACAGCTGAAGAATTAGATTTTTAAGCAGCACAAATCAACTTCTCAATAACACAGGTGAGGTTAAAATACACACGTCTGAGGACTAAGGGCGGTCATGCTGCTTTCTCTCTTGAATGCGTGTCCCGCTGGTTGATAATTGGCAGAATGATATTGACAGCTGTCAAGGAGTTAAAGAACTGACGAGACACACACACTCAGAAGTAAAACTCCGATGCTCTTCTTAATGCCAACACCAGGAATGGAGTGTCTCTGTTCATCTCCAGGCATTTCTAAGCAGAATGCAAGGCAAGAGACCACTAAGATGCTGCCAGTTCCCGTGGTGCGCAGTCTGCACCAACCCTGTGGCTCCCATCTAGCCAATGCAATGTGGGAATGTGATAATGGAGACGTTTGTTAAAGACAGAAACCTCAAACCAAATTGGAAAATGGAGGGTTGACTTTCCAGTTCTACGTCCTTCAGTTCTTGGACAAATTTCTTTAATCACAAACTATAAAATGAAGTTAAAATAAGCAATTTCTGTCTCCAGTTTTCTGTGTTCTGTAAAGCTGTCAGATAGCACATGAGGACATACCAGCATCAGCTCTGTGATTTAGCAGCTACTGAAGTTCTGAATTATTGATAATGATTAGCTTGCCACCAGCACATATTTAGCAGTCATCAATTTTATAACATATATGTGCAATTTTTAAAAATTAGAAGATAATTTTCTGAATTTTATTACATATTGTCATTCAGTAATGAGTATCTGATATTCTTTACGTGATTGCTATATGCCTTATATACATTACTGTGCTGTGCCCATACCCACACAGAGACAGACATTCAAACACATAATTAAAAAAAATATTTAAAAAAAATTTTTTTAAAGAAGTTTCAATTCGGCAGGACTGATGTGTGTGCTGATATTCTTGCTCAGTAAACAAGGCAAAGTTTGCTCTGCCGCACAACAATCCCTCCTGACAACCGCACGTGCTGAGTGTGCGCCACACCACACCAGCAGCTTCCCACCCCTACTTCAAGTGTCTCCACTGAGTTTGAGAAAAGAAAGCCTAGGGTTGGCTCCGGGCACAAAGTGCCTTTCAGACTCGTTAGACGGCCAGTCAAAGCCGCGAGCGACTTGCTTCTCAGCACCTTTTACGTTGGCAGCTCTGGTTTTTACATCCACGCCCAGGGTTATTTCAGTCTGAGAGGTTGTCAGGCTGGCCTCTGAAGCCTTGTTCCCTTTCTTTGCCTCTGGCCCTGTGCAGATTGTTTGGTCTAGGATCTTTCTTGACTTCCATATAGATTAATATATTTTCTATACCTATATTTATATTATCCAAACTATTTCTCCAGATAGATCCAGAGCTTTTATTCCTTTTCATTTTTTCCATCTAAATTACAATCCTTGTGATCTATGAAAGAAATAATTGATCTATTTACAATGACTTACCTGACCGCGAGATCATAAACTCTATATCTTATTATTTTTATTATTGTCATTAACGCTGTGATTTGTACAATACATCTGAGTGGGTATATCTTAACTCAAATTTGTCTCCTTGAACCATACTGGGGTTATAAGCCATCTTGGTTTGAAATTCTGAAATCAAATATTGTTTTTCCTTTATTTTAGTAGTGGCAATTCAGTGTCAAATCTGATTTCCTTCTTCTGTAGGATATTGACAAAGCCCGCTATACAAAGGACATACCAGGAAAGGAGTCAATCACCTATGAAAAGTTAAAGAACCAATTACCTAATTTCATTTATTCTACATTTATGAATAGTTTATTTCTCACATTTTGCTCATCTGGGAAGATTCTAA
This sequence comes from Nannospalax galili, assembly GCF_000622305.1. NCBI lineage: Eukaryota > Metazoa > Chordata > Mammalia > Rodentia > Spalacidae > Nannospalax > Nannospalax galili. The sequence continues at coordinate 393,218 of NW_008348667.1, read as the reverse complement.
ACCTGAAATTCAATCTTGCCTTTATTTACTCTGCAGATAACATTTGCTGTAGCCGTGTCTTAGTATGGTAATGCAACCTTTACTCAGAAATCTGTGTCTACTTTCCTCATTTAAGCACCATCTTTAACATTTAGAAGTTCTGCAAGGCTCCCACACACACTTACTGCTGTTAACAGAAGGGGAAGAGCAGTGTCACTGACAATATAAAATTCTAGTATGTACTATTTGGAGCAGAGGAGCATGAGCAAAGGGCAGGGGAACGCTGCTGTAAATGCTACGGAAAGAAGATTCCTAATTACACGGTGAAGGAGTCCATAATGTTTTAAGGATGAGAACAAAAGTCGCTGTGGATTTTGTGTCCTTTTATCCTCTACCATGTTGGTAGCTTTGCTGGATCTTTAGTAGACTTGTGATAGTAGCTTCTCAAGTGTGCTGCACTTTAAATTTCAGTCTCGGAACTCTATGGCCTATAGAAGAATTGTTTTTCTAGTGATCTGAATCAAAACTCTAACCCTTATTAAAATGACAGCTTTATCTAAAACAGACACACTTAAATGATAAGATAAATTAAATCAGCACACACCAAGTGCACAGAATATGGGCATTATTTATTTGATCACTGCAACAGGCAAGTTCTCCATATGTTCAAGATGAGCTATGCAGCTTACTGATTTTACACTAATGCGAACCCAGTTGTTTAGGAAATCTATTCAGAATCACTTTATCAGGAAAGAAGTCAACTACTTTAAACCTTGAATCAAATATTTTCTGAATCACATTCACGTTACAATAACTTCCAAGCCAAATAGCAGGCAAAGTTGGAAAACGGTAACCCATTTCACTAAAGTATTAATTATTCATTTTTTTTTCTTTTCTTAAAAGTTATATTCATATTAGTGAATATAGAAACTAAAGAAACTGAGAACTATAAACCAATTCCTAGATTCTTTATTGTATAATTTTGCTAAAAATAGAGTGAGGAAATGAGAATTGGAGAGGAAGGGATTATTGCTCTTCTTTTGATTCATGAATATTATGCTTTTTACCAACAGTGATGAATTTTACCAATAATGATGAATTGAAAATATCATTATTAATACATGTTAGCAATAGGAACTTACCATCTGTGTAAGTTAGGGTTAAGATCACCCAGAAATGAAGGCCAGAGAAAAGCAATTCTAGAAAATGGATCCTCTGAAAACCACAGGTGCCATGAGTTTTGTTAGCAGCTGTGGAACAGGAGGAGTTAACTGGGGTGAGGGATGGGAGGTCTGAGTAGAGGAGGCAGGATGAGGAGGGAGACTTAACACTAAAGACATCTGGAAAATCCATATGGGAACAATATTGTTGAAGCTTCCTGAAATATATACACATGTATAATAATGACTTTAAATGCCATTTCAGGAGCCTCGTTAGCGCAGTAGGTAGTGTGTCAGTCTCATAAATGCAGTTTCCTCCTGACAGGGAGACAATGCCTCTCCCAAACACCACAGGCTATCAAATAAAAAAGGGCCCAGTGCTAGGTATGCACATGTCTTTTCAAGTTATTGGTCATTTGGGTGCCATAGTCACCCTCAAAGCAGTACAGGCTGTTGCCACTGCTCTTCTTTACTGTCCAGCACTTGATGGTGAGACCCAATTGCCAAAAACAATAGTCAGAGGACATGGAGAGATCAAGCGACTGCCATCCAGGAAGTTCACTCCGATGGCCTAGTGTTCATAGTACTGGAAAGTTCTACACGTGGTACCAGGGGAAAATAATCAATAGTCTTACCCAGCTGTGAACCCTGGGAGCTACGATAATGACCAGCCTGAGAAAACATACCCAGTCATGCAATAGTGACACCAATATTTCTGGATTAACCAACAAGTTTCAGATTAGATTTAAGTCCAAATCTATATCATGCCTGGTACCATTAACTGGACTACAAACCTGTCTGACTAAGTTACAAGAACCTAGTGCTGTTATTCTGCTAAATGATGTAATACTAAAGTTTTTTCAAGGTTCTAACCTACAGCAATAGTTTAGGGCACCTCTCAACCTTCATCAGAGACGCTTCTTTCTGCAATAAATAACAGTTAACACAGAGACCCACAACTGGTCAAAGTGACTGTGGAGTGCTCAGCACTAAAGGGGACACCTAGAAGCTCAGAGGAGAGGAGGCGGAAAGATGCTAAGAGCTAGGTATAGTGGATGTCTGCAGCAAAACAGTATTTTCCAGGGGACTGCATCATCGTAAGGTGTAAATCAAACAGCAAAAGCCAAACAGCCAAAAGCAACAGCAGTCAAAGCTCACTAAAATCAAGCAACTTTTGACATCTTGAACTTCCCGTCTCTGGCAGTGAGGGTAGCTAAGACTGGTATGCACTGTCAAATTATACTGTTTATTGTACATATACGTGTCACAAGCCTCGGCAGATTTGCTAATAGTACAGGTGTCGATGTTCAGTTCCACTCCACTGGAAA
>NW_008348667.1:384813-389588 GCF_000622305.1 Nannospalax galili | reverse complement strand
GTTTTTGTTTTAGTTCTAACAAAATGAAGTTTAAAGCAGCAACCTTTGCAAGAAACCTTCACTGGCCATTTCAGAACTCAAATCTCCATAGCAACGTCTACAGAATCAAACCCAGATTTCAGTACATGTGTTCCTCCAACTATATTGATATGGAGCTTTTCATTTTTAACATTACAGCAATTCTAACTAAATGGGTAGAAACTCAAATCTTGAGAGACTATAGAGTGGTTTGGACTGAAAGGCACATGCCCTCAGAAACCAGCTGGATTCAAGAGGAAAATTAAGAAAAAGATTTTATTGACCCTAGGGGCAGAGCGGAGAGAACTGAAGTTGTTATCTAACAGCATACTGGCCACAGAGGTTTTACAAATGATGAAGAGAAGGAATTAAGACACAAAGAGCGTCTGTGAAACTAGGGTACTTCCTCTGGCCAACAAACACATACAGTGTTATTTTAGACTCATCAGACATTAAACGATCCTCACTTCTGATCTTCAAATGGAAAATTATTCTGTGTCTCTCCATAACCTAATTAGTCATTTTATACCAAGAAACAAAGATGCAAGCTTGGAGGTCGCTCAGCACTTAAGATCACAAGCGGCTCTTGCCGAGGATGGGGATCCAGTTGAGGGAGGCACAGCAGCTTGTAACACCAGCTACAGTGGGTCCAGCACCCTCTTCTGAACTCCGAAGGCATCAGCAACTCATGTGCCCATACCTATACGCACACGTGCATATACATGGTTAAAAATGAAAGTAAATCTCAAGTAAAAGACATAAAGAGGCATGTCAAATCATGATCCATTATGTTTGTCATTATAGTTGTAAGAATACAAAAGTTAAAGATTCATTATGAAATTTTCCTACATCTACCACACAACCTTTCCCATAATCTGCTCATCATGGGTATATGTTATTCTTAAAAAGCCCTCAGACTACAAGAAAACTTTTTTTCACTCCTTTTAACTTTGAAAAATGGGCAATTCTTTCAAAGTTAATATATAATTTATTCAGAAACAAGGCCCACCTCAAATTTTCAGTTAACAATATTATGTGGGGAGAATTGGAACCCAGGGTTTATTCACAAGTGTTACCTCCCAAAGGAAGAACATCAATATTCGTATTTTATTTAAAAGAATTAATGGCCTTTAAATGTGTTTTTGATGAAGTTCTTTATTCTTTGAAAAATTATCAAATTTTTACACTCATCTCTTTCTCAAAATGATATAACGACAGTCGTGCTATGGGATAATTCTCGGACCCACAGAGTGTCTTTTGGCCTCAAGTTTATCCCACAGTCTTGACAATCTTAACTTTTTGTTTGTTTTTCCAAGAGTAAAATGCCATACTTTTTCTCACTTTTCCCTTACATTAGATTATCTGTTTGATGGTGATTCTAAGGCCACTGTCTTGTTTTGACTTGGCACATTCCTCTTAATGGGGCAGTAAGTGCCTGGCTAGGTACTTGGAGCTCACCTGCACTATTAATTTTAATGGCCACTCTGCAAGCCCGTGAAGTAGGTGATAAATATCCCTAACCAGGTTTACAAGTAGAGGAAACAAAGCATAGACAGATTAGGACCAACTGCAGGGAACAAATGGCTGGATAACAAAGCTTTCTCCCTCTTTACTGAGATATATTACTACTGTCCTTAAAACAGACTAAAGATAGATCAAGAAATTTCCAGAAATGACAACTCAATTCCATGAAGTTTTAAAGCTTCTTCAGCAAAAGAAACGATGGCCTGAAGACAAAACCCACAGAATTAGAAACATTGTAGCCACAGAGCTTCTGCAGCTAATAAAGATCTAGAGTTTATAGAATGCTTAAAAAAATATCTATGTCTGGGCGTGGTGGCGCACGCCTTTAATCCCAGCACTCAGGAGGCAGAGGCAGGCAGATCTTTGTGAGTTCTAGGCCAGCCTGGTCTACATAGTGAGTTCTAGGAAAGCTGGGGCTACAGGGAGACCCTGTCTCAAAAAGACACACACAAAAAAATCTAACACCTGTGCTGGAGAGATGGCTCAGCGGTTAAGAACACTGGCTGTTCTTGTACAAGACCTGGGTTCGAATCCCCACACCCACATGGCAGCTAACAACTGTCTACAACTCCACTTCAGGGGACCCAACAGCCTCATCTGTCCTCTGTGGGCATTGTACGACATGGGTGCACTTACACGTATGCAGGCAATACACACATACACACAAAATAAAAATAATAAATAAAATATCTTTAAAAATCTAACACCAAAACAACACAATTTTCAATCCATAAATGGGCAAAAAAATAAAAATTGCCTCAAATGATGAAATACAAGTGGTCGATAAATGTGTGTAAAATGTGCAACATCCTTAGTAATCAGGAAAATAAATTCAAAACTACATTGAGATTTATCTCACTCCAATCATAATGGTCTAGCCAGGAATCAGACACCTGCCTGCTGGTGTCATGGGTGCCAGAGTACAGCCCCAGGCTGAACAATGCAAATGAGATGTGTGCTAGTGGCTGAGCTGTGGGTGAACAGGTCTCAGCTGGGGGGCTTTGGGGCCCCAGGGAGAGAGGGTGCAGCCTCAGGCCTGTGCCCATCATGTGGAGATGATAAATTCTATCAACAATGGAGCTGCATTCACCAATAAAGAAAAATACAAGACAATTGCAGGAGAAAAGCTACACGTGGAAATTGTCCTGTTAGGCAAAAACGGCCAGGCTCGGGGTGACAGGTGCCACACATCTCCTCTCATACGTGCTGTGTGTATACAAGATAATGTGTGGTATGAAAAAAAACGAGGTGTGTTAGGGATGAGGGGAGGATGGGGCCTAACAGCATGAGAAGGGGGAACAGAGGCAGGATAGGGGGATGGAGTGCAAGCAAAGTATGCTACCTCACACGTGTGGCGATATCCCAATGAAACAGGTTATGCTCATAGTAACTGTGCAGTCCATTAAAATGAAAAAGCAGTCTGAAGACACGTGCAGCACGGCCTGTGCTCTGACTCCTCCAGTTCTCTGGATTCGGGTTCTCTCTGCACACCTCCTCCACACTGAGTGCCTCCTGAGTTCTCATTTGCCCTGATGACCAATCTCATGTGGCAGAACAAAGAGACTAGAAAATAAAATGGGTCAAGGCCATTATTTTTTTCACTACTTCCACATTCATTTGCTGGAAATTAGGCATGAGACTTTACCAGGAGAGAAAGGAGCCTGGGAAGGGCCTCTTCTACTGCCGCAGGCTGTGAGCCCCGGTAAGAACAGTGGCTGCGCAAGAGCCTCAGATATCACGAATGGCAGCAGTGACGGGGTTGACATTCAGGCTCTCTTACTCACTAACGCTGGTTATTCTGTCACAAAATCCCTCTCCCTAGCTCCAACCTCAATATTCTTGCTGTCTCAGGAAAGCCCGTGTCCTTCACTACGGAACTAAACATGTATCTGCCTTGGAAACAGTAGGAGGCCAACCTGGTCTACATAGCAAGTTCCAGGCCAGCTGGGGCTACAGGGAGTTGCTGTCTCAAACACACACAGAAAACAAAACAAAAACCTAAACAAGTCCCCACATATTTTTATTACTATTTTGAGAACTTCATTTAGTATAACCTGATCATAACTTCCCCTCCTGAAACTCTTCCCAGATCCACCCCCACCTCTCTACACACCCAGCCTCGTGTGCTTCTAATTCATGCTGTGATTAGAATTTATGTTGCCAAATATTCTTGGTTGTGGACCTGCCCTGGGATATGGTGGATCTACCTGTAGAGATACCCTTAAAGAAAAATGACTCTCTCCCAGCAGCTATCAAATACTAACAGACCCTCAGCTAGGACTGCGACTTCAAGGGCATTTTTAACAATCCATGCGTCTCCATCATCTCAGAGAATGAGGATAAAGATACTAAACACCGTATAGCACTCAGTGAACATTAGCTGCTATGACTGCACCGTCTATAAATCCATTTATGATTAGAAATAATGTGCAATGAAAGGTTTAGATCTTGATTGTCCATGGCAAGCAGAATAAAACCAAATTTCTTATCTTACCTTTAAGAAAAAATAAATGTTATTAGCAAAATATGCAAATTACTTATTTTTCTAAGAATTATAACTGCTACATTCTACATTCCAATTATATGAATTATTAATCAAGAAATTAATGAAATGACTTTTCATTTTTCAGCACTCAACCATGGAACAGTTGCCACAGTAATTTCAGTTTGGGGATGTGGGACTCAAAAGTTTGACTTGCTCAGCTGATTCTCATTATTCCTCCGTATGTATTTATACATCTGCCACTTCATTAAAGTTGACTTGGACATCCCTAGTCAGTAGTAAGGGTGACTCCTGAGTGGTTCTTTGAAACGCAGAGAAGGGGAGGGTTGCAGTCGGATGCGTTCTCCCAGCTGGAGCACACACTGGCTTTCTGCTCTCTGCTGCTATGCACAAATGCCTTCTCGTCCTCCACTGACTGTGTGCTTTGTCTTAGATCCCTGATTTTTGGATGATGATTTTGATGTTTAGATGGTCTGCAGTATTCAGTGCTGAAAAGTCAAAGAAATTAATGACTGAATAATCCAAATGGTGGTCAGATTCTTTCTGGAGGTATAAGAATTATTTAAACAAGTCTTGCCAACATAAAGTGAGACCCTTTTCTCACAGATCCTCGAGGAAGAGAAATATGATGTCAAAATTTGTTACTTTTTCTTGTTAGACTTTCCTAAATTGCTATGTAAGACCACTGACTCTGTGTGTGTGTGTGTGTGTGTGTGTGTGTGTGTGTGTG
>NW_008348667.1:362671-384459 GCF_000622305.1 Nannospalax galili | reverse complement strand
ATTGTGTGTGTGTGTGTGTGTGTGTGAAGACTGGTAGATTGTGTGTGTGTGAAGACTGGTAGATTGTGTGTGTGTGTGTGTGTGTAAAGACTGGTAGATTGTGTGTGTGTGTGAAGACTGGTAGATTGTATGTGTGTGTGTGTGTGTGTGAAGACTGGTAGATTGTGTGTGTGTGTGTGTGTGTGTGTGTGTGTGTGTGTGAAGACTGATAGATTGGTGACAAAGTTCAGTCTCTTGAAGCTTTCCTAAATATGCATGTCATCAAAATCAAAATCTTAGTAACTGCAGTATTCATAGTAAGCTCTGTGACTATGGGTGTCAGCAACCTTGCTCGCGACACCTCACATAGCAGGATAGCTTGTATTAGTATTTCAATTGTAGTTCATTTTGTACCAACTTTCTGTTAATCAAATAATAATCTAAGAACCATCTTAACACATTAAATGTTTCCAAGAGCTCTGGAGTTTGGGAGTTCAAGGAGCTAGTGTTTGGAGGTGATCTTTTTCTCAGTATTTTCACATGCTGGGGAGAGAAGGCTTTGATTCATCTCTGCTGTGGAAACAATCCCACTTCATAGGCTTCTCTGTGTGTTCCTTTTCTAGTTGTTATGGCAAAACACCTGACAACAGCAACTTAAGAGAAACAGCTGTCTCTGCTCCTGGTGTAACAGGCGACACAGTATGAAAGTGTACTGGCAGAGAGGGGCCTTCTGGGTAGAACTGCACCTGCCTGGTTTGTGGCGTCCACAGACTGAGACACAAGATGAACACCAGTACTCCTTTGGTTCATGCCGCATCTTCTTCGTGAAACCACTGTACAGCTACACTTTAATAAAAGATAGCCTGACTCTCAGCATCGGATTTAAGGCCAAGAGAGGACCGGAACCACTGAGAATCTGTTCTGAGATTTCTCACAGAACTGTGTTCTAGAACAAGGGTCCACTTTTTGCTTTCTTAGAACAATATATCCAACATGAAATGGGGAAATAAAATAATAAAAGAATTTTGCCCTTTCTGATCCCTAGACTTAGACCAACCCACACAATCATGAACAGACATATCAGTTTTTCTGTTTGCAACAAGTGTTATCTGAATCACCTTTATATGTACACAAACATGCAAACATTCATACATTCTTTTCAGTCAAGGGCAAGGAAGGGACAAGAGGGATAAAGGCCATATGCCCACGTCACAAGATGAGTACTTGGCTCAGTGAGCTTACCTATACTATAAACAGCTAAGATAAGATTTGACTTTCGGTTGCAAGGTTAGGAAAAAGCCATTTCTCCAGAGTACGTCCATATTGTAAAAATCATTTCCAGATTGCTTCTTCTCCACCTTTGAGTCAGTTTGGGATCCTCTCCATAGGAGTGTGACCACATTCAGGATGGGCTTCCTTCTCCAGTTAAACCTCTGAAACCCTTCACAGAAATTCCTATAGGTGTGTCTCCTAGGTGGTTCCAAATCCAGTCAAGTCGGCAGTGAAATGTAACCATTGTTTCCCTTCAGCGCTTCATCTAAATCTAATCACATCCAAAATGGCCAATTCCAAGTGCCATCAAACAAGATTCAGAGTTCCCCTGGGTACCTGGGGAGACACAATACTCAGGGAAGAGGAGACACTAACCTTTGCCAGTGGAAAGTCCAAATCTTTACACTATCATCTTCAAATATGGTTTTTTAAATAGTACATTAAGGGCAATGAAAATATTTTCAAAACAATTTTCTGTGTTAAGCTTTTGTTGGCATTTGGGGGCTGACGAATGTGTATGTGAAGCCAGAGTAAAACCACATGTAGAAACTGCTGCTGAGGATAATGCTTCTAGAACTTTCTCAGAATATTTATAAGGAGAATTCTGCGAACAATGGAGTTCACTCTTTAATGGACTTACTGTTTTCATCTTCATATAAGCTTACTTCTGAATCAATTATGTTGGTAGGTATTTAAAATTTGCATTAAAAAGCTAGACTTCTGCTTATATTGATATAGCTCTGTATTGACATTACCAGAGAAAACTGCCAGAGGATATTAGCATATTAATTAAAGAAAATAAACTGTGTTGTAATAGAATTTTCCTGAACAGGTTATTGTTTTTTAAGCTGGTAGAAGCCCAGACTTCATCTACATAAATGGACAGCTTGGAGGTGCACCTCGTAGGTCAGCAAGGTTGAAACACTATTTTCATTTTTTGATAAAGGTCAATGATCAATAAGCAGGTTATATTTTTTTTTATCCTGACAGGTGACATATTTACACACTCCAGCAGTTCCCTAGGTGATAAGAATTTTGTAGATTAATGACACATTTTCTAAGTGCAGTGTGTTGTTTCATATGCAGAAATGGTTTTGATGAAGCTTCGTCTTCAGGGAAAAGCAATTCTCGGTATCTCGTCAGCATGCAATAGTCTTGGCTAAATGTGTCACTCACACAGCGTAGAAAGAGAAGGAATCAGTTTAAATGTGGCCTTGTCATGCATTTTATCAACATTTGGGAAGTTAGATGTCTGCTATATGAAATACTAAGAATATGCATGGATACATACATCAAAAGTCATAAGGCGGAGCTAAGCATCCTGTTCTACCACATGTGAGAAAGCCCCATCATTTCTCCACTGATTCCGCTACTGAGTGTGCTTGCAGAAGCTGAAGTCCTCCTGCTGAAAATAGGTTGGTTCTCTCAGATTCATTACATTTTCACAAGAAACAAAGAAAAAATGTAAAATGTGTTCTGACCCTATTCCCCAAAGCTCATGATCATCACATAATACAAAATGCATTCAGTACATCATGAATTTTAGTAGTTTCAACATTGTTCATAACTCTAGATCCAAGGTCTCTATGGAGACTCGAGGCAAACTCTTAGCTGTAAGTTCTCATAAAATTCAAAAGAAAGCTATATGCTTCTAAGTCACAGTGACACAGGGAGGGGCAGGACCACAGGAAGGAAGGCCAAAGCAAACTGAAACCCAGTGCAGCATACACTAGAATCTGAGCTGCAGTAGCTGGGGGTTTGGCATCTGGGGCATGCAGAGTCAGGATCCGAGCTCTGACAGGCTTAGACAGCTCCTGTGACTGTAAGATCAGAGTAATTCAAATTGCTGTCCGTGTGAACCTGGATTTCTTAACATGTGATATAGCTGGAGCTTTATAATTTGGAAGGGAGTGAGGCTTATCTGTACACTGGTAGTTTACCTCGAAGGAGCTGCCTACCAAAGTGAGTAGAGAGAGGATGGCTCTTCATTCCAGAGCTGTCTCAACCTCTTCTAAGGGAGGTGAAAATTGTTCCACAAGGTGGTTTTGACTTGAGACCTCTGTGCAATCCACCTTCTAAATCTAGATGTTTGCGTCTTACCTTGGGAGCTTTAGCGTAGTTCCTGCCATCTTACCATACTGCCAATCTTCCTCCGTAAGCAGGAGGCAAAGAAGCCAGTCGGGAAGAGTTCCCCATGGTGAATTTGTGTTCTACAAACACAGGTCATTTCAGAGCAGCAGTTAATTTAAGCTTTATTGTAGGTACTCAGTCTCTACACAGAGAACAGAAACAGGTAATGTAGAGTTGTAGTAAGAAAATACCATGTTTTTCTTAAAGATTTTGGAATGTAGGGCTGGAGGCTTGGCTCAGGGGTGAACAGCACTGGCTGCTCTTGCAGAGGACCCAGGTTCAATCCCTAGCACCCACATGGTGGCTAATAACCTTCCATAACTCCAGGTCCATGTGAATCTAATGCCCTCTTCTGAGGACCTCCACAGATATTTCAGGACACGGGTGCACTTACATACATGCAGGTAATACATTCATACACATAAAATAAAAATAACAAATAAAATATTGATTTCACAATGCTACTTGAAAATACATATTCACAAAATATTTTAATAAATTGAATTATGCTAAACTTCTCTAAGCTAGTGGAAACACTGTGATATGAGTATTTTTGCTTTGGGTTTCTTGATAATTTAAGAACAGAAATAAAGAAAAATGAATCGAGGCTCACTGAGAGGCAGCCAGTTCTGAGGTCCTTAGTCTTAACTGTATCAAGGTAAGAATGGGAAACCCAGACCAGGCTACACATTTGCCCTGAAAATGACCATTAGAACATACCCGTCATGGAGGGCTGTATATTTGACACACTTAGGAAGTACAAGGTAATGCACAAATCTTTACTTTGTTTTCCAGTTATTAATATTATTTATGTTCAATATGTTTTGCATGTTTCCCTTTATTTCTAATGATTAGATTGATGGCACTTTTCTATATTTTTCATCCTTCTTGCTTGGAAATTATTTATTTTATTGCTGCTACTTTAATTATGACTTCTACATTTTAACACATGCCTAATTAAAATTTCTAGCAAGTCTAAAATTACTAATTAAGAGAAAAGGATGTTGTCACTATTTAATTAATCATGAAACTGCTTGACCATGCCCACAGTATTAGTAAGGTTTTAATCTTTTGGACAGAATTAGCTGACATAAATAAGGCAGGGCAGGTTCTCTGCAGTGTGCAGGCCTTAAGTCTGAGTCCATCCAGCCAGGACAGGTGTGTTGTGGCCCAGCAGCTCACAACAGAGCTGCCTGACAGCAGAGGGGAGCCATCCTGTGTGCTCTGTGCCCATGGGCCCCTTTTCTCCCTCCGCTCTGCATCTGGACTCCCAGCCTATGTCGTGGTGTCACCCACAGAGTAGTTCTTTACCCCTATTGCTCTCTAGCAGCTCCACACACACCCAGGCTTCATTCATCTCTTAGGTTCTTTTCCATCCAATCAAGTTGAAAATCAAGATTATACATCATGTCTACCAACAACTTTACTGCTCTGCTCACACAGAGCAGAATTTTCTTACTATGTATCACAGCATGCCAGTAAAGGATCACTTGTGAATAACACACTTACCTATATAGGTTTTTAATCTGAGGTAAGTTTAATTATCACTACACCCATAAGTAGCTATATAAGTATCATCTGCCTGCATATCATCTCTCTATGGAAATGGGGGACAAAGAGCATCCCTAGAGGGTTCTTAGTCTCGTTCATAAAATAATTTCAGAATGGACCAAACAGAAACTTCAGAACAATTTTATTAGAATTTTAAGGGAAATCCTCAAGGCAGGCAAGCTGGTCATCTTGGCAGCTACCTTGAGGAGGAGAACAGAGGGGAGGAGGAATAGAATCCATGAAGCCAGGCAGGTTTAGAGCCTGTGTGAGGGTTAGACACATGGCTGACTGGCAGCCACATGGCTGGGAGAAGGAAGCTTTAGAGAAAAAGTGAAGAAATAAAAGATGCTATGGGCAGCCCAAAGCCTTAAAGAAAACATGTTTAGAAAAGGGATATGAAGAAGGAGAGATTATACTTTTCTGAAGAATTCAGAAAAGCAGGCAGACTTACAGAGACCTGCATGTTTGGCTGGGACCAGAAGTTCTGCAGTAGGAGGCGGGATTCCAGGCAGGAAGGGTTCACTACCTCATTAATGAACTAGGTGTTCCACCATCTACTTAGCATGACTTACGGTGAACCCACCTTCCTAGGAGTGGTCCTATGGCCTGGTGATGGACTAGTGAAGCTGGAATGTGGGCCTTTCAACAGACTAGAGATTTCATAGTCTCGCCCAGTTAATCTTATGGGGCTATCTGCTATTCTAACACTATGGTCAATCTATCTATCATCTATAGATCTATCATCTCCTATCTGTGAATTACTTAAATCTCTATCTATGCATCTGCTATCATTCCCCTATCATCTATCTAATCTATCAACCTATAATCAGGCTATTATCTGCCTATATTTATCTATCATCTACCATCTTTCCAGCATTATCTGTCGCTATTATCTATCTGTCTGTCATTTTTCATCTGTTTATAATATATCTAATCACTTCCCTTCTCTTATCCATCATCTGGATATCTCTTATTTGTCATCCATCTATTATCTATGTATTTCTCTCTATCCATCTGTATCTATCAACCCAGAGGAAAGCATTCACATAGTTTTCTAAATTATTTCTTTTTGAAGGAAAAAGTTACACCACCACATGGAGAAATATAAAAACTTTCTTTTATAAGGTAAATTGAAATAATCCCATGATTGTAAAGACATTTTCCTCCAATTAGCACACTTACCACTTAATAGTCACCATGTTAACATCCCTCCACGTTCCGTTGTCTGTCTACTGCAGAGTACCTAGAACCTGAAGCAATGTGCCGCACGCTGGATATACATGTAAACTCCAAGCATCCAGTGCTTCCTTCTCTCCAGCTGCCTCGAACCATTGTGTTCTCTTCCTTAGTTGATTTGCATATTCAGGTTCCAATTTGAATACAGAATATATAAATATTTCATATTTAACTTTTAAAATAAAGGACTCAAGGAGAGCTAAACACATATTTTGCTTCACTTCTGATGTAACTTCAAAACTGAGACTGATCTAGTTTTCCTCTTCAGTGGCCATGTTTAGAGGTGTGTGTTAGATTCTTGGTTCTTGATGATTGAGTCAGGTTTGTTCACTGAACAACCGTGTTGAGGGAGAAGTTTTGAATCTTTAAGTGAATGGAAATTCATGAATCTTGAATAATAAACATAGAAATGAAATTCTATGATTCTGGAATTCATTTTAAAATTCAAAATTCTCCAGTGGTGAAGTTCTAATTTCCACAATCTGTCAGTGGAATCTGTTCCCAGTGATGATCCCAGGCACTAATAATTTCATACACATTTTTAACTGACAAAATGAAAGTAATATAAATGAGACACCATCTTAGGAGGTAAGTTGAATGCCCAAATGTTCCTCTCTGCTGAGCTTAATAGGATTTGCAAAGACAAAGATAGAAAAGGTATTAATGGGAAAATCATGGTGGAGTGACTACAATCTTGGGCCACAGAGGAAGGTTTCACAGGCTCAAGACTGTTCCATTGCCAACCAGCTTTAGATTCCAGAGGGCAGGATCATGTGACACTATTCTTGGGTGACATGAACAAACATCTATTCACTCCAAATCAAAGTAAAGATACCACCAAAGTTCAACTTGGTGAACTAATGAGTTTCATTGGAGTTACGGGAGTAGAAATGGCTCAAAGACAGCTGCATCAACAAAAGCCCATCCAGCATGTGCGACAGCTCAGGAAAGCAGGAAACCTACAGCAATAAGGTCCAAACATCTAGCTCTAGAGTACAGTCAACAACAGAAGCAATAACCTCTGTGGTTTGTGGTGCCCCAGGGGTTTTCCTGGTCAACAACTCAGAGGGAGGTAGCCCATCTCTGGCACTGGGGTTTGCATTTAACAAGCTCATGGCCTCTGACTGTGCTTTCCCAATCCACATAAGGAATGCTTTTGTGAAATGTACAGCCATTCCCACTCTAGACAGTGAGTCAGAATGTCTCATGTGGGCAGTTTCAGGGAGCATATTGTTTTTACAGTGCTGAGAAACTTGCAAGCAGCCAGGTAACAGGTCCAGGTAGCTCCTCCTCCCACCCAGCCTATCCAAAACTTACTGTTAAATGAAAACCCATTTGTTAACTGACCTGCCCCTGGTCTGATGGAACTATGGTGATTTGATGTAACTATGGTTATTGGCTTTTCCCCTGGCATGATGTAATTATGGTTTTAAGCTTTCTAAACCCTGCCCTGCTTATCCTTGGGGCCAAGAGTTCTTTGGGGCATGAGCCCCATCTCTGAACACCAGTTAGTAATAAAAGACTCCTAATTTAGCCATCACTATGAAGCATTACTCTGTGCATCTTGCTCGGTACTACAATTCGGATTTAAATGTTTAGCTGATGTTTTCACATCCCTTTTTTTTTCACTGAACCCAGTCTCAGTAGGATTATAAGTTTGGTAGAAGTGCCATTGCACCTGACTGTCCTCAGCCTGGTTCTGTACATCAATGCTTACGAGATGGCTACCCATCACTGTCAATTCCCTCATCGACACCCATAACACTTAGTTGTGTAAGATGGTGGTGGGACACCTCAAGACTGACCATAGCAATACCACATGATAAGCAAGCTCCAGTTAAACCAGTCATTAAAGCTAGAGGCAGTTAGCTTAAATTCAGGTGTGAAAAGTTTGACCCAGCTGCACCAAGCAGTGGAGTTTGAGAACAGCTCAGTGTGTACCTGGTTGCTTCTGCTAAGAACATATTTATGCCTTCTGCATTTTGCACTTGACTTGCTCTTACAGAATAGAAATTGTTAGGGGAGCTTTCCACCACTTAGGTTGGGAACATAAACTTTTCATCCCTGGATGTAGTTTTGCTGCATAAAAGCTTACCCTTAAAATGGCTCAGGGCTGCACTTGGGACCTGAATTCCCAATGTAGTTGATGGCCAGCTATAAAAGACTTTCTTTTGGCAATTTCCTGTGTCTGAGTGGTCTTCATAACAAGATTGTTGATGGTGGCTTTTATTGTTACTTGTTTGCATGAAAATGCTTATAATAGGCAAGTTGCAGTGTCCATATGGGAGAGGGCATGTGTGCATGCCTCACTGACAGTCATGAAGACAGGCAGGACTATGAAGTCTACCTGCCAGTATCACCGGACAGTTCAATTTATGTCTGCAAAATATCTGGGTATTTTATAGGAATGCTAGTGGCCTTAGCTATTTTCCAGCCCATGTTGAGCCCCGCTAGAGTCAGACTTTATATGGACCAGTGGGTAGCTTCTCAGGGTACATGAGGAGAAGTGGCCTGTACTTTGTTAAAGGTATATGCTTCTTAAATTGTGGGGGCATTTGATGTATTGTGGGCTGCCGGATGGACAGCTACCAGGGTTCTGATTCCTGTTGAACTGTTATATATCTCCTTTCCGCAGCTGTTGTCACACAGTGGCTGGCCCAGCACTTCCAATCCTCCTCTCTCCACTGGACCATTCATGACGTGAGGCCTCTGACTACAGTCCAGCTATCAGTACAGATCATTACAGGCCACCCCTCATGAGTTACTATTAACTATGCAGCTCTTAGCCCACTGGCTGCTTTTTTCCTCTCCCTTTTCCAGACATACGGTATCTGTGTTCATCGTATTGCTACAACCACCTACTCCTGCTTGGTGCTCTTACTTGTAACATCTGTGTACCGAGCTTCTGTGGGGATAGTGCTGTTCCTTCAGCTCTTTATCTGACTTAGCTGGTGGTTCTTTTACTGGGGGATGCTCAGTGGCTTTAAAGGATGCTGGTCCTAGGACAGCCTGCCTGGCATTGGTAATGGGCCTTGCAAACACCACATCATGGTGCATACCACCTTTGTAGTTTGATTCTGTACTATACCAGAAAGAGATTTGGCCAGATCTTCAGTCCAACATTTTACTGGATAAAATGTTTTCACAGTTACTGAGGTGGAACCAGTCATGGATTCTACCTGTTAAAATGCCTTATATACAGCTAACAATTGTGAGCTTCCACCACTTTCCAGGACAGAGACCAACACCCCATTGGAACCATTTTCCAGGTTCTGCCATATTCCGTAGCTACATCCTTTTAATTTTGGGTGACTTATAATGGAAGGGACACATAGTGGGACGCACAACTGTTCAATCTTATCCTACAAGAATCTTAGCATGCTCCAAAGCTTCTTGATTCTTTTTGTCCCAATCCCATAGAACACCTTGCTTTATCAGGTTATACAGAGAATAGGTAACCTGGGTGAGATGAGGTATGAAAATCTGCCAGTATCCTAAGAACCCCCAAATAGCTGCAGCTCTTTTACATTTATGGCACAGGCTGTTGGAGGAAGCTTTAAGATAACCTTCTCAGGTATCACATCCATCTCACTGGACATGATTCTCCTGGGAATTCTACAGCCTTGTCTGGCCCTAGTGTCTTGATCTCCCATCCTTGATCCTTCAGGCATATCTACTAGCCTCTTCAGGTATCAGTGCTATCCAAGTTCTGTAAAATACTCAGAGGTTAGCATAATGTCATCTATGCAATGAAATCTTTCTGCAGAGAGTGGGCAGGATAACAAAGCAAGGTCCTGGGCCACCATCTACAACAACCAGTGGGATTATGGAGGTGACCTGGGGGGGAGTACTCTGAAGGTCCACTGTTGACCTTTCCAAGTGAATGTAAACTGGTCTTAGGGTTCAACAACTAAGGGAATGCTAAAAATGAACAGCAAGGTCTAACACAGCATGGGAAGACCCCATTTCTTATATCAGTTTTTTAGTCAAAAGAGCACAGCTGTGTGAACGTGGGATTGTTTGACTTAGCTCTCTACAATTGATGGTCATTCTCCACAAGCTGTCCAGCTTCTTCGCAGGCCACACTGGGCTGCTGAAGGGGCTCTGGGCTAGCTGAAGAATCTCCACGCCTTGATGCTTTTTGTAACCTCATCATATCCTCCAGTCCATCTGTACTGTTTGGTATTTACCACGCTCCTAGGAGAAGGCAGCTTTACAGGTTCCCATTTTGCCCAATCATTTACACTGTTTTCATGGTTAGCACTCTTAAGTGGCACTCTGCAGTGGCGAAATGCAGAGTGAGCCCCAACAATACACCTGCCCCCTAAAAATGTTCTCCTATAACGGAGAAATTCATCCCCTGCACCTTTGAGGGTGCCCCATCCCTAGGATGTACTTGAGTCTTTTTATCAGTACTCTTTTTTCCTTTCAGCTCAACAGCAGTAAGAAACAGCAAGCCAACACTGCCATTTTATCCTGTTATATCTGTTTTATACAAATCAGAATCTAGTCTCTGTTCCAGGAAGAGCACGTTTCATATTCTTTGCCCCTTGCAGTCCCTGTCTTACACAGGTGAGCTGGGCATGGGGGCTAGTGAGCCTGGTCAGCTCCACAGACATCCTGAAGTTCTTCATTTGTCCAGTTCCTGAGCTCGAGGAACTTCCCTGGGATAGAATGTTATCCTGTTGATGGAAGGTTTTGTCTTCGAGAAAATCAACACACAGGACAGAGTGACTTAAACCCTTACCTATTTTTCTCCCAGTAAAAAGTTAGTATAATATTGAACTCAGAGTTGTTATTAAAAATAAATTATATGAATGGTGTAGAGACTTTTAGGGGCATCATATAAATGTAAGAAACAGGCCAGGGGCTAGAGAGATGGGTCAGTGGTTAAGGACACTGGTTGTTCTTATAGAAGACCTGGATTCAAGTCCCACCACCCACATGGCAGCTAACAACTGTCTGTAACTCCAGTCCCAGGGGATCCAAAAGCCTCTTCTGACCTCCGCAGGCATTGCATGTCATGGGTGCACTTACCTACATGCATGCAATACACGCATACACATAAAATGAAAATAATAAATTAAAAAAAAAAGAAACAGGTCAAATTTTACTCTAGGAATGAATGCTGCTTGGTTAGCAACATCCAGAACGGGGTAGCATGGATGCGAATGCTCTAAAGCCTACGGATCTCACTTGGTGACGTGCTGTGAGTAACTCCTGTGCTCTTATCCCTATAGGATTGAAGCCCTGGGAACTGGAGGATTATTGGCTGTGGGCTAATCATCATGGCAGGTTACTGTCAGGGTCATCTCATGCTTTGAGAAGAACCCTGATTTGCATATTAAATTATGGAATCAGATTAAATTAAGAATTTTACTTGGATGCAATTAGATACCACTTATCTTTTGAAACTTAATGAAGGGGATTTTCTTTTATCCAAATCTCCAAATCTATAGACTGAAACGTAAAGAAAGCTGTGCAATGTGTTCGCCAACACAGTCTGTTTCATATGAGAAAAGCAAAAATCGGTTTTCTTAACCTCTTTGCTATTTCTTTAGCTTTATTTTTCCAGTTCATTTATATTTTTATCTAATTCTACTCACATCTAACCATGCTGGACAGATTTCTTCTCATCTTTTTTTCCTGAAATGAAGGTAATCGTTTGGGATTTTACTCTGGGGTTGTGCTGGATAGCTTCATTTGTGAACTCGAGACAGCTGGGTGCACAGAACCAGAACTGAGAAATGTTTCCCACCGGATGGCCTGTGGCCATGTCTATGGAGGGCTTTTCTTGATTACTGAGTGATATGGGAGGATCCAGCCCACTGTGAGTGGTGCCACCCCCTGGGCGGGTGGTCCTTGTTTGTATAAGAATGCAGACTGAGCAGGACCCAGGGAAGTTAGCAAGGGAGCAGCATGCCCCCTCACTGGGCCTCAGCTCTTACCTCCAGGTTCCTTCCCTGGCTTTCCTCAGAGATGAACCTGGGAGATGTATCGTAAAATAAATGATTTTCTCCCCAAGGTGCTTTGTGTCTGTGTTTTTATCACAGCAAAAGAAAGACCAGGACAAGGACTTTGTCAGTTATGAAAAATCTCAGGTCTACATCTTTGTTTGCAGACAAACTAGGTAAGACAAATGATATGCCATAAGGAGTCATAGAGGAAGATAAATTTAATTAGAAATTTGACACAAACTTGAAGAGAATTGGGAGAGCATAAAAGTCCTGGAAAGTAAGTCATCACACCTTTATGATATATAAGCAGGAAGATATATATTTTAAAGGACAAACTTCAGTTGATATTTGTAAACATATTCACATATTTTAATATATTTACCTCATTGCAACTGTTACTAGATTGACTATATCTAATATATACATTACACACACACACACACACACACACACACACACACACACACATATATCCATGAAACCAAAATCACAATGAAAGGTGACAGACAAATCCATTTCTTCCAAATTTCCTCCTGCCCTCCCTTTTGTTGTATGACTTTAAGACAGTAAGATTCCTAAGATACTCCAAACATTGAATCATTTATTGCCCAATGGAATCCTGAACCTAGAATGGCTGGAACAGAAGCATTTTCATTATGGTAATTGCCTCCATGGAAGATATGTGCAATGTGGGAGAGAGGAGCTGCCACTGTATCTGTGACCACACCTTCCTGGGATATTTGTCTGTGTTGTAGTGACTGGCTATGTAAAGTTCGGAGTTTAAATATTTTTTTTTATGTGCATGTATTGCCTATATGGATGTAAGCGCACCCACGTTGTGCAATGCCTACAGAGGTCAGAAGAGTGCATAGGATCCCATGGAACTGGAGTAAGGACGGTTGTCAGTCAACATGTAGGTGCTGGAAACTGAATCCTGGTTCTCTGTAAGAGAAGTCAATACTCTTGACTGCTCCAGCCACAAGTCCAGAGTTTTAAATTCTGTTTTGCAACTGACTCCACATCTGAAGGTCTTCTGATATTGGGGAGTGCCCTCACAGACGGAAATGGAGCCCCTCCATCCTGGCCATGAGATTGCATCCTGGCCACGAGACCAATGGCTTTGCTCCGTGGAGCGCGCCAGTCACGATGTTCTACCACAGGCCCCAAAGCAAAAGCATCAACCAACCAGGGACTTAAATCTTCAAAATCACAAGCCAAACGCACCTTTCCTCTTTTCATTCTAGTTACCCAGTGTATGCATTATAGTGATCACAAATTGGTTCTTTTTCTGGTTAAGATCAACACAGGATAACGCCACTGTCCCTTCAGGAAGAATCTGCTAACCTGTTTAAATTAATATCTTGTAGGAAACTTTATTAGGTTATAAGTTTAACCAAAAAAGCTATTCAATATTTCAATAGATAGCATCAAAGGACAGTTACTCTTTCAGACCTGCTTATAAAACCCTGACCCTGTAATGCTTACCACAGGAGCCCACCAGCCTTGAATTATTATATCATGAATCCTAGCAAGCCTGCTGAAATTCCTTGGTGAGAGATGTGCTTACGTCTGATCCATAACAAATCCTCATAAATATTGCAATGCTCTCTCTGCCACCTGGGGATGCCACTCAGTGGAAGAGGGAATTCCTCTCCTACTGATGCATTCTGTTCTACCAGGCAGCAGATTCTCAAGACAGTGCTGTGGGGAGTTGGTGCCTGAAACATTTCAAAGTCGATCATTTAATAAAAGCTGATGGCGTGTAAGTTAAAACACACAGTGTGACTGTGATTTTTAAAATGGCGTGCTGGAAAAAGTTGACAGACGTTAAGTAAAATATAAACTCTATTTTTGACAAAACGTTTTGAAACATTTCTGAATAAGACTTCATCAGTGTTTGGGAATGGAGTTGATGCTGCTTCCTACTTTAGTGATCTGACCATTTTGCCTATTGATTATTTCTCAAATCCAACCATTTCTCACATTAGTAGTCTTCAAGGAGAAGCACAGGTTTGTTAAAGGATGAGGTAGTGAGCTGTCTAGAGTTAAGATGCACAAATAAAAGCAGGTGGATTTTGGGTAAACTCAAATGCTTCCTTTGATTGAAATGAAGACAGAAAGCTGTAAGTGGAAACACCAGAAATACAAAATGCTGCAAAAATGAGCTTGGCACCATTTTCTTTAAGGGTGTGATGCTAAGTGGTTGACTAGACTCCAGGGTATGGACTCAAAATGAAAGCCATTTAAGGACACAAATTCTACTCAGTACACCTTCAAAAAATAGAGAGCATGAAATCCGGTTGAGTACACATAGTGGGGGCAGGGGAGAGTGTTCTGAATATGATCAAAACACACTTTATGAAAAGTCAGTACAAATATTTTATACTTATATTACATTCTTCATTTTAATAAATTATTCTGTGATTGAAAAAGTGGGTTTTAGTGACACAAGACAGTCTGCAGTTACTGGACCAAGTTTAGGATTTCTACTTTCAACATTGTGCTGAGTGCTGAGATTGTGGCTGTTAATGATAAAGGGCTCAGGCTTCACAGAAGGAAGAACTGTCCTACCTTTAGTTCACAAAGGACATCACACTCAGTCCAGTCATTTGTTATGAGCCCAGGAACTCTTCTATGGGTGATTTCAAGACTGAAGAAAATAGAATGTACAAGATCCCTGGGTTTATGGCGGCCACATGAAGTACAAGCGTGAGATGGGTAAGCCATTTGACCTTGCAAGGCTTCCAGGTTACTGAAGGAAGGTGATTCCCATGTAAACACGAGGTCCCCGAAAGAAGCTGCATCTTGGATTCAACCTTCAGCAAGGCTAATCAATTAATTAGGACATCAGTGATACAGGAAGTTGGTATGTTGCAGGATCAGAAACAGATTATCTTGGGCTATCCTTAGTGGCCTTAATAGGCAGGAATTTCCTTCCACTGTACTTGAATTAACATCTTTGTGATTAGTAGGTAAGTCCTTTGGAAATGTACAAGTAAACTCCCAATCTTCATCATTCCAAAAGCTATGAATGTCATCAGACAGCATCAGACATCAATACCAGATGCTCCCTGTTTCACTGTAACTCACCTACCTGATGCTGTCATCAATATATTTTAGAAAATATTTTCATTGACTGTTTGAGAATGTCATGTAGAGTATTTTGTTCATATTCCTTCTTCCTTCCCCCTCTCCATCTCCATGGGATGCACCCCACTTCATGTCTTATTATTCCATCCAGTCTAGTTTGTCTTCCCCAAATGCTCTTGGGTATGGGTCCATCCCTTGAAGTCTGGCCATCCTACCAGGCATCATGCTCTTAATGAAAACTGCCTCTCATGCTCCCACAGCGATTAACTGCCAGTGATTCTACAGCCTCTGCTGAGGCTTCCTGACCACCTCCCCCATCCATATGGGGTTGTGTCTGTCTTGGGCTTGCATAGGTCTTGTGCAGAGTCACAGTACTGTGGGCACATGAGTGCCATCAACCTATTTGAAAAAGAAATGTTGATTTATAACTTTGTCTTATTACTAGAAAAACTCCATGAAAACTCCATCGCTGCTATGGCACAACATGTAATTTGGACAACCATCATCCATGTTCCTAGGCCATGGCCACTAATATTTGGCTGAAGAATAAATTGCTTGTTATCTTATTTGATATGAAATTGGTGTTTCTTACGCTGACACATTGTAAACTTTTTCTCCAAGTTATTGTTTTAGAGGCATATTTCTAAAAATTCTTGTGTGACTACGGAACGCTTTCATTTTAATTGGCACTGAATTATTTAAACTATACAAAATGAGACTAAATATTTTGCAAGCAAGTAAAATTACTTCAAAGTATTAGTCCCATAATTTTGCCAAGGAAATGAGCTGGTATTTATTATTAAAATAATTAATCCCTTGCTTTTATCTTATGAGAATTTAAAGTGCTTCTAGTAAGGTAGTTTTGTTCCTGCAAGTAGATGAATGAGCATGTTGTACACAGTGGCAAATGCCACTAAAGTTGAGGATTTTGTGGCTTTTACTGAATGAATATAATTATATACGACACAATTGTAGCTTGTGAACCGAAAAGGAATCCCATAAATATGCATATTGCATTTACTTCACCCTAAAGAAAAATGTGCAAACAAGTATTTTATAGAGATTTTATTGAAATTTCCTTTAGCTACTCAGTTAAAGAAAAGCTGATGTAAATAAGGAGTAGGAAATCACAGTACATGTCTCAGTCTATCCTTAGGACACTGAAGTTCTAATCTTTAGGTCACTAACTGCAGCCATTACAATTCTGCTAAAAATGAACTAACAGTAACTAACAGTTTTGGTATGGGGTTGGGAAAGTGGCTCAGGGGATAAAGTGTTTAATGAACATGCCTGAGGACCTGAGTTCAGTCCCCAGCACCCAGGTAAAAACTGGCTGTGGCAATAATACAAAACTGTAATCCCAGCACTGGGCAGGTGGAGACAGGCAGGTGCCTGTGGCTCACCGGCCCACTAGCCTAATGAAAACAGGAGCTTTGCTTTCCATGAAGAGACCTTGTCTCAGGAAATGAGCTGGTAACAGAGGAAGACAGGAGTATACACAACCACAAAATTTCAGATGTGAGAGCTGGAAAGGTAAGAAATTGAGCCGTATCTCCTGAGACAGACAACCAACCGCCTAGCTAACTGTGAGTGCACAGCTATGATTATGAGAAGATTTGAGGGAGGTACGGTCACCTCCTGAACTAGTACTTTGATAACCTCCCAAGGTAACACCATGTCCTCTAATTAAGAGTGAATAGTAGTTTCTTTTCGGTTGCTGTGATAAAACACCATGACCAACGCAACTTATAGAAGGAAGAGTTAAGTTGAGTTTATGGTTCCAGGAGTAAGAGTCCATACTGTTCGGGGAGACAGGGCAGCAGAGGTGATCGGCGCAGAAAGCCAAGTGATCATGTCTTCAGGCAGCCACAGAAAACAGAAAGCAACTGAAAGTACCACGAGGCTTAAGAACTCTCTAAGTCTGCTCCCAGTGGCCTGCTTCCTCTAACAAGGCTGCATGTCATAAACTCCCCAAACCAGCACCACCAACTGGGCACAAAATGTCTAAATACTTGGAGCCTATGGGGACATTTTCATTCAAACCACCACATTCCCCTCTCTGGTCCCCATAGGCTCATGACTATAGAAAATACACAATGCGTTTAGTCCACCTTCAAAAGTCTCCAGAGTCTTTACCAGTCTCCATACCATTCAAATGTCCAGGGTTTAAAGTATCTTTTGGGACTCAGGGCAATTTCTTAACTGTAAGCCCCTATAAAATCCAAAGACAAATTACATACTTCCAGCATACGGTGGAACCAAATACACATTCCCATTCCAAAATAGAGCAAAAGGGCACTGCTGAGTAAATCCTAGACCAAACAAGACCAAAAACCGGCAGGGAAAACACGAAGCCCAGTTGCCACATGTCTGATCAGGGTCTTAACTTCCACAGGGCTGAGATGGCTCCGTCCCTCCAGCTGTGCTCTGTGGAAAACATCTCTCTTGGGCTGGCGCCACTCCCTGTACACGGCTCTCCTTGGCAGTCGTCTCACAGCTCTAGCAGCTCCAGTATCTTGAGGTTTCCACTGCTGACCAGACTTACCCTCACAGCTTCTCACAGCGGCCTATCTGAGCTTCCTCTCTGTAGGAACGCCCTTCCTGCACTGCCTGGCCTCAGAAACTCTGAGACTGTGGAGGAGGAACTGACAACCCCTTCACTACTGCACTGTTCACGCCTTAAAGCCACCACCGTGTGAAGGGCACCGTGAAGACCAGCTCCCAGCTGGGGACGAACCCTGGCTGCCTCATTCACATTAGCAGGTTTTCTGTGCAGTGGTTTTACTAGGTTGACATTTTCCTTTCAGGATTTGGGGGCTTTTCTGGATGTGGTCTTTCCATTGTTTAAGTGCAGATCTGTAGGCCTCTCCTGGATGGCGCTAATCCTCTTATCAAGGGAGCCTCTCCTTCAGCACACGCCTTAGCTCCCACATTAATCTTCTTACTGCTCTTTTTCAATCCAAATGCTGCCTTGTGCGTTTCCCCCCAGCCCAGTTCCCCTTTTTCATTGTAGATCTCTGTATTATTCACCATTAATAACCATGCTAGATTCAACTTTAGGCTGTCTTGAAATTTCCCCCACCAGAACAGGTAGTCCATTACTTTTCCATTTAGCTTTAGGCATGCTCTTCGGCTGTGATCAGATGACAGGTGGATATTTGTCAAAACATCCCAGTTGCTGTGCTGTTTAAGTCCTTATTTCCCTCTGAAATTACTCTGCTCTCAGGCCTACTTTCTTCCAGGCACCTACTAGAATGGTCCATCAAGCTTTACTTACAGCATTCAACCATTTTTCTAGTCAAAGCTTCCAAAGTCTTCCACATTCCTGCCAAACCCCACATGGTCAGGTTCTTCAAAACGAGAGCTCACTCTCTGGTACCAACTTTTCTGTTGCTGTGACAAAATACTGTGACCAAGGCAACTTAAAGAAGGAAGAGTTTATTTGGCCTTTGGTTCAGAAGGTTAGAGTCTACAGTGGCAGTATCATGGCATCAAAGGCTGCTCAAACAGAAAGCCAAGGGACCACATCTCCAAGCAGGCACAGGAAGCAGGGGGGACCGGAAATTTGGCAAGACTTAAGAACTGCCGAAGCCCTCACCCAATGATGTGCTATCTTCGGCAAGGCCAAATCTCCTAAGACCTCCTCAAACAGTATAACAACAGAGGACAAAATGTCCGAATAGTGGGTCCTGTGGGGACCATTCTCACTTAAAGCACCATGCAATATAATAGTTTTGGTCAGCAGACCAGGAATCTGTTCAAATGAAAACTACCAGGAATTTGGCCTTAAACCTGCACGATGGTGAATGAAATGATTAAGCTCCCCACCCCCCATGAAACCAGTACAGCTTACAAAGTGGTAGATGTGGGAGAAACCTAGCACCAGATTTCTTGAGCCATGCAGAAAACTTTTTAGAGAAGAACGACCTAAATCACCTAACTGACCTGTTCTCTTCCTTACAGACACTTTTACAGCCTCATAGAGACATTGCACAGTGAGTCACTGTTTCCTTTGCAGTCATCTCAGTCTCGTTGGCCTTTTGCACATAACTTTCAATCAGGTCATAGAACCTAACATCCAGGGGAAGTTTTATTAATCCACAGCATGCTATCACTATCTGGACACATTTTTTAATGAATACCATGACTCATAAGGCTCACCTTTCTCAGAGAAAGTTCTTACTTAAAACAAAAAGCAGTTAGGTGCTTTAGTGTTACAAAATGTCACGCTGTTTCAACATCCCACTTGGTCATTGAAATCTTTTAACTCCTGTGAAAATTATGGAATTAAAATGAACCTTAATAGTTAGATCAACATTCAAATAGTTTATAGACCAACATTCATAGAGTTTTGATCAAGATTTCAAAGGCATGACAAACCATATTCTAATGCTCCTAAGATAAATGTTAAGCATGTTAATTGTAAAAATATTATGTATATAGGGAAGTTATTTGATTTGTCTAGCCCTTTTAATTTAATAATCAATTTAATTTAATAATCAAAATGGGATAATTTCTAATTTCTGCTTATAGTATCAATCAAGTGTCAACTTCTTCCCCCAGATGAAAATTTTAAGGACCCTTTAGTAATCTTAGATGGCAGGCATGCTGGCCTGAGTCCAGATCACTTCCTGACAAGATACCATATAAGTAGTTTTGTTTTTTTTTCCTTTTCTTCAATAATTTATTGAGCAAAGAAGGAAAGATGAAATGCAAGTTTATTGTTAAGTTAGATTACAAGAAGTAGCAATCTATTTCACTTCTGTGACAAGCTGCAACAAATTCAAATCTGCATATTTCTTTGAATTTTTCTTTTCTGAGAAAAATTTGAGGTTGTCAGAAAACTATTGCTTGTCCAGGTGTATTTTAAATCTTCTAATGTGTTATATAATTATGGTCACAAAAATATGCATATTATATATATATAGTTTGTTCATTTGTTTTTCTTTTTAGTTGAATATTTGTGTATTTCATACAGAACATCTCAATCAATCTTAATCACTTTTATACCCCCTTCAGCACTGACACCTCCCACATTCCCCACACTGGAACCCATATACTCTGTTATCCCTTTTACGGCCCACTGTGTCAAGTCAGCGTTCCACAGTGCAAATCCATCCAATGAGGTCTGGTTAGCCTATCTAGAGTCTCTTGTTTTAGGAAGATCAGTTCTTCCTCAAGTAGAAGTAATCATTTGCCAATGTTTCTTCAGCTAAGATTGGGGTTTACTGTTCATTTCCCCAGTTCTGTGCTGGGTTTTGTTCTGAGTTTGTTGTGTGGGACTTTTGTATGCTGACACCATTGCCATAGAATCATATGAGAGGTTCCCAGGAGATTTTAGGACTCTATTTCCATATGGTCCTGCACCTCCTCCCTGGCTCTTACAATCTTTCTGCCCCCTCTTCTGTGATGGTCCCTGAGCCCTGGGTAGGTGAAGTTTAATATGGTGATCTTGTCCATGGACCAGCAATCTGCAAACTCTACATTTTGGCCATTTGCAACCTTTTGTGTTCTTGGCCCTATGATGAATCAGGGAGGTTCATTGAGAAGTGAGAGATTCATGAGTGTCTTCTTCATTATCTTCCTTCTGTGTTCCATGAGCCTTAGATGTAGAGGTTGCGTTGTGGGTGTGTCACTTAGGCCTGGGCAATTCATAGACAACATCTGTGTGTGATCAGTTGTGGTATTTGGTAATAGTCTCCGACTGGTGCAAAAGAAGTTTCTTTGATGAGTGGTGACTGGGATATTTGTCTGTAAATATAGGGATACATGTTTTGTACATAACAAGAAATTACATTAGTCTAGGGATGTGACAGTCTTGGGGTTTTCTCTAAGATCTATGACCTCTCCAGCCATGTGCATTTGGTTATGTTTACAGTACCACACTTGAGTTCCCTCCCACTTAGTGGGCTTTTAGCCAAATTAGGTAGCTGTTGATTTCCCCCAAGACAAAAAATGCCACTACTGCACTAGTGATGCATTCTGTGCTGGCCGTTGATGTGGTTATTTGGTCTTGAAGCTGGTGTTGGGCCATCGACTGATGGTTTCCTTTGGTACCTTTTATAACACTTTCCGAAGCTGTGATAGTTTGCCTTCGGGGGAAGTGGTTTCAGGTCAGTTCCAGCTCTATTGCTACAAATTCCGTGTCAGAAGTATTTTCTGTCTTCAGCAGTAGGGTCTGAGAGGTTATCAAGGACTGTAGCAAGAGCTTGTGTAATTTTGGAAGTCACTTGGACCCTGGCCAACAACTCATGGAAGGTTTCTCCTGCCTGGCACTGTTTCTAGTTATGTAGTCTTAACTATACACATGGACTCAGGTAGAGCTACTGTACGTGTAAGTTGTCATTAGGTTGTTGGACTAATATGATTCCCTCTGTTTTTTGTTTTTTTTTAAGCTAGCTAGGCATTATTTATCTCTCCTCTCTCTCTGTCTAACCTTCCACCATGGTTTTCCCAGTTATGTGTCCCCATTTTCTCCATTTCTCCCTTAAAAATACCTTTCTCCTATGGTCCCACCTCTCTTTAGCTCCTTCTTTCCCTTTATCCCCTAGGTTCCTTGTATAACTTTCCCTG
>NW_008348667.1:361521-361828 GCF_000622305.1 Nannospalax galili | reverse complement strand
AGCATGTATTTTTATTTTACGTGTGTATCTTTTCGTTTGCTTGTGTAGCACATGCCTGCCTGGTACCTGAGGCTCTGCGCACCCTGGAACTGGAGCCACACACAGCTGAGTACAGCCATTCCAATGCTCATATCCAAACCCTGGCCTCTGCGAGAGAGCATGTATTTTTATTTTACGTGTGTATCTTTTCGTTTGCTTGTGTAGCACGTGCCTGCCTGGTACCTGAGGCTCTGCGCACCCTGGAACTGGAGCCACACATAGCTGAGTACAGCTATTCCAATGCTCATATCCAAACCCTGGCCTCTGA
>NW_008348667.1:348197-360995 GCF_000622305.1 Nannospalax galili | reverse complement strand
TGCCCTTTCTGATCCCTGAAGATTTGGAATAGCCACACACACAATCATAAGCAGACGTTAACAGTTTCTCCCTTTGCTTTTCAAGTGCTGTTTGATGTGCTCTGACATGTAAAACACACACACACACACGTATGCATGCACATACACCCACACACACACTGTTGCACTAAATTCTCCCCTCCCCCTTGAGAGACCCGTGCTCACTCAGGGTCTCCGGTTCTAAGGGGGATTGACAAGACCAACATAATGCCTGACATTTTACCTTCTATTTGTATTTTGCATAGTTTGTGAAATCCGAGAAAGGGTGACTTGTAAAGGCATGAATTCAGCATGTCCCGCCCAGAGTCTCCTCAAGCTTTTCATGCATGGTTGACCGGTGGTTCACAACTTGGGTTCTATTCCCTGTGTCTGATATGGCTACAGCTCCTTCCCTTCAACTGATTGGGTGGGAGAGGTGATGGGCTTCCACTTGTTTGACTCAGTCCACAGTGTGTGGGAAGGAGGTGAGACTACAGCTTGTGTCATACTGGTTGGACAGAGGCACTTCAGATTACACATACACACACAGACACATTAATATATTATTCTAGGTTGAGGCAACGAAGGGCCATGAGGGATTAAGACTATATTCCCAGGTCACAAGAAGAGCACACTGTTCAGTGAACTTGTCTACATTATAAACAAGCTAAGATAAGATTAATTTTTTGGTTGCAAGCTTAAGGAAATGTTGACCGTCCACATCGTTTTATTTTCCCATATTGTGAAATCATTCCCACAATAGTGCGTCATCATCATCTCCAGTTCTCCCACAGTGTGGTGACTCACAGCCCTTCCTCTGCTCTGAAGTACCTATTCAGCACCTGCAGCTCCTCCCACTGCAGAGCTTATGTGGAACAACTTTGCTTTGTGCTGTGAAGTAGTTCAATTCATGCTCCTACTGTGACTTAGCTCAGGACTTCCCTTTTCACTACTTTTTTTAAGTTAGCATACAAGGTAGTTGGCTTCATCAAGACATTTTCGCTCTTGTTATGTTAGTGCACTTTGTTCTTACCCGCCTCCTCTGGTTCCCCCCCCAACTCGGCCCCTGGGTCCCCCTCTCATTCCCCAAAGACTGTTCACTTCTCTTTTCCTATTAAATGTACCTGATTCCCTCACTTTTCCTCTTTGTCTTGCTTACCCTCTAGAGAGCTCTTCCCTGCTTTTCACGGTTCTCTTCCTGGTTTTATCTCACACACCACCACCACCATCCTGGATTTCACATACATGAAAGAAAACACTTGGTAGTCGTCATTCTTGGGGTGGGTTATTTGGCTTAGCATAAATTTTCAGTTCCATCCATTTCCCTGCAAATGCCCTCCACTTTATTCATCTTTACATTTTAATAAAATTCCCATGTACACATGCAGTGTTAGAAAATGTTAGATTGAGACTGACCAGGGCGAAGGAAAAATGAAAGCTGAGAGACCAACCTCAGGAGCAGACTGCTCTTTAAGAAGAATGACAGTGCCTACAGTTTCCCTGTGGGACTTGAAACTGCACAGTTGGTGGGCTGCTTATAAGGGTGGGACAGTGGGAAAGGAGCAGGTAGACAGGGTTAGTACTGGTGACAGGACTCAGGATTCAGAGGTTTGAGACATTAGGGGCTGTAATTTGTCCTCCTAGATAACACAGTCTCCAAGTCAGGGGTTTTACACAGTTCCTGAGTTAGACATTAGCTTGGATCTAGGGTTCACCTAACCCAGTATGGAGCCTTTGGAAAGTTAGCTCAGGGCCTTTTAAGTCCAGGAATTTTTCCTTCACATAGCACATTTTATCTGGTGATTCATCAGTGGATGAACATCGAAGCTGGTTCCACTTCGTAGCTATTTTGAACAGTGCAGTAATAAACATAGCTGTGTAAGCGTCTCTGTGGTTATGTTGATACAGACTCGTTTGGGTAAATACCTAGGAGTGATAGAGCTGGATCAGTGGTAGGTCTATTTTTAGCTTTTTAAGGAACTTCTACATTGCTTTCCTTCATGACTGCACTAGTTTACATTCCCACTAATCAACAGTATTCTACTTACATTTTTCAAGGACCTAGAAAAATGTCTTAAAATTCATACCAAAGCACAAAAAAGCCAAAATACTCAAAGCCCTGTTAAGAAGAAGGAACAAAACTGCAGCTCTCACAGTACCTGAGATCAAACTACGCAACAGGGCCATAGTGACAAAAATTGTATATCAGAGTAAAATGACGAAAATTAGACATGTAGATCAGTGGGACAGAGGGTGACCACAGAGGTCCGTCTTCTTCCATAAGCCCACTGATGTCTGTCTAGCTGTGTCCCA
Source organism: Nannospalax galili (assembly GCF_000622305.1). NCBI lineage: Eukaryota > Metazoa > Chordata > Mammalia > Rodentia > Spalacidae > Nannospalax > Nannospalax galili. The sequence continues at coordinate 358,664 of NW_008348667.1, read as the reverse complement.
CACTGTCTGGCTTTCTGCTCCGTCCACCAGAAGGACAAGGTGCCTTTTGAGTGTTCTAGGCTGTTCATCTTTGTACAGTCCTAGAATTGTTTTGTCATGTTTTCTCAACTTTCCTTCTCTCTCATGTACTTGATACCTCTTTATTTCTTAATAGAAATATAGTAACTCTTCTAAATCAATTACATAGGCCTATGTATCTGTTCCTCATCATAGTCTTTAAAGAGCCAATTTCAGTCTATGCTGTGGATCCACAGTAACCAGAGTTTGAACATTAGAATGTTCCCTGTAAACCAAGAAAGGCATAGCACTTAACTGTGAACATCTTCTCTGATGATGCTGGAGAAATCCCCCAAGATTCTATGTAAAGGTATCTCTGTGTGATGGACATGTGAACACTGTTTAAGAATTCACATTGGTTGTATTTTTTCAAGTGTATTTTTAAATTTCTGCCCTTCATCCATGCAAACAATGTTGAATCCTATCTCAAACTAGGATTCTCTAATGAGCAGTATTAGCATGTGAGTCTGTGAGATGCTGTTACCTTACAGTGATCTGAACTTTAAAGTGTGTTTTTTTTTTATTATTTAATATCTTCTATATGCTTTATTTTAAAAGAATTCTAGTAAACTTTGGCCAGGCATGGTGATGTATGCCTTTAATCCCAGGGAGGCAGAGGAAGGGAGATCTCTATGAGATTGAAGCAAGCCTGGTCTACATAGTGAGTTCCAGGTCAGTCGGGGCTACAGGGAAACCCTGTCTCAAAAACAATATAAATATAAAGTAAACTTTAGCTAATAAAAGATTGTTTTTCCAGATACCAAGTCGTATAGTGCTATCAAATTTGGAACATGCAGAAGATATTTATTTACGCAGCTGATGCAGGCATGTCTCCCAGAGGTAGGTTGAGCGAACAGTAACACATGACTGTTTAGCTGTCATTGGTGTTCACATGAGAGACCATGGTTTCAACTTTCTACGTGAGGTCATAGGTGGCAGACACTTCTGCAGGCAAAATAGCAAAGACACTGACATTAGCTATTCCAGCTCATTGAGAACTGTGCTAGTGTCACCAAGACACATCTTGACAGATGACTCCAGGTTGGAACCTTCCTATCTTTTGAGGCCCAGCCAGCAACATCAGTGTCCTAGGAGCTGTCAGTGATTACATATCTCTGTCACTTATGGTTGTCTGTGAGCACAGCCTGGAGGCAGCACCACCCTGCTGAGCCGCCCCTCGGAAGGCAGAGTTGCAGTTTCCTTTTTCTAGATAATTTCATTCTTGTCCATCAACTGGCTTTTTTCCTTCTGTCCACTCACTGGTTCTCAAGTGGACTCCCCATCCCTTGACCCGCAGCCAGGGGACTGACCCACAAAGCTGACAACAGTATAGTTTGGGGCATTCTTCACTTATTTTTCATTCCATGGCAAATGGAACCAGGTTGGACAGGTATGAATTTGTAGGAATTTTATATTCACCACTGTGGAAAAGAAGCGGATGCCCATATGGTGCTGGACTTAACAAAAAACTCCGAACCCTATCCCTATTTCTAGGACATTAAGGACCAATGTCTACAGTACCCTTTCTGTACCATCTTTAACAATCCGAGCTTTCTTATTTGCTCTATTACCAGGAAAATAATCTTTGCATCAGGAGTATATTTAGCCTCCTATGTCACCCCAGCCCGTGTGTGCATCTCGCAAGTTCTACTTGACTTCAAATCAATGTGTATGCTTATACAAGCTATGGGTGAAGTCTCTGACACTATAATTTAATATTTTCACAGTTTAAAATAACCATTCCAATGCTCAATCTGCATACTTTGTTCATAGCAAATGATGATTATTTTTAGTCCATTTTTGCACAGTTTGTGGCTAATGGGTTTACTAATCTGATGACAGAAACAAAAAGCTCAGCTAAAAGGTTCTTTCTTATGCTTCTTGCCTAAGAAGGACACAGTTTCCAATCTAGGCTGAGAACACCAGTCCAAGCCCACTGATGCTCTCCTGGGACTGTGATGCTGACGTCCTACCATCAGCTTCATGCATAAGGCAGTTCATGACCTCACTGTGTGTTTTGTTTGCTTTTCTTCTCTGAAGCTTACTTTGACCAATAGAACAGTCAGTAATATTTTAGACTTTGGGAGAGGCTGGTGGAATGTATCTATAGTCACTGGCTGCTTTTCAATGCCAGATCTCCCCAGCTGCTCATATCATAAACTAAGGTCTCACCTCAACAAGCAAAGAGTGAGGGAGTTGCTTTCTGTTTCCACCATCAGTCCAACGATCAAAGTGGGCTTTTTTCAGGAGGTGACATATCTCTACTTGAGCGCTCACCCCAAGACCATAGTTGCTCCATAAGCACTGACCCTGCTGGGGCCCTTTAGCTATTATTTTGACTGAAGCCAATTTCCTTTACTATAATTTCAATCCATTGGATATTACATGAGAAATGATTAAAAGGTCACAGCAAAAATGGATATTATCTCTTTCTTTTGCCATCATGGGAACCATAGGATATGTTTCAATAGTCCCCCTGAATGGCGCTCACTCCCTCCTTAATCAGAGTGTGACCACCCCAGCAGCTACTGACTGGCAGTCTACCCATGCTGGACAGCTTCAGTTGTCAACTGGACACTCTTGGGTACTTTCTGCTCACTTCAAGTGTATATTATCACAGAATTTCCCTGTCTATGATATTGGCAATCAGACTGTGAGAAGGTTATGGCACTTTGCACAAAGACATTACCATGAGCATAAAGTACACAGTTTTTCAATGTCATTTGAGCACAGGAATCTTAGAATAATAGACACCTCCATTACAAGAAGACCTCAGAGTTGTCTCATAATTACTTGGTGAGTTGTGACTACTGGACTGAGAGAAGGAGTGACGTAAATCCAAACAGTGAAGAGCCAGCCCCTCCCTCACCCCTAGCCTTTGATTCTGAAGTGGGAGGAAACCTAGCTCATGGCTGCTTTGTTGAGGAATGTTCTGAGCAGCATTGTATCAAGCTGTGGCCCATAATTCTTTTTTTTTAATTATTAGTTTTATTTCATGTGTAGGAGTGTATTGCCTGCATGTATGTAAGCATATCCATGTCATACAACGTCCAGGGAGGCCAGAAGAGGGAGTCAGATCCCCTGGAACTGCAGTTATAGATGGTTGTTATCTGTCATGTGGGCTGGGAACCAAACCCCAGTCCTCTGCAAGAGCAGCCAGTGCTCTTAACCTCTGAGACCCATGGATAATAGTTCTAACACTGTTGCTGATCCTAGCTATTAGTTGAGACAAGCAATTATCTTCTGTTGGTCATATGCTTTAAAAGTACCATAACGATGTTTCATGCTTATTATATTGAAATGTTAACACAATTTCAATGAAAGATACTTTGCATCTGAGCCACTGTTACATGTTTTCATGACAGGTTTAAAAATAAACATGGTGGGCTGGAGAGATGACTCAGGTTAAGAGTACTGGCTTGCTCTTGCAGGGGACCCAGGTTCAGTTCCTAGCATCCACATGATGGCTTACAACTCCAGTTCCAGGGGAGCCAATGCCTTCTTCTGACCTCTGTGTATACTTCATGACAAAATGCACTTACACACATGCAGGCACTTACACACATGCAGGCAATGCACTTACACACATAAAATAAAAATAATAAGTAAAATATTGAAAAATAAAGTGATTTGCATGTCTTTAAAGAAGCATAGTGAATATGTACGATGAATCAGAGACATAAACGCACGTGCATTTTGGCTTCTCAGGAGAGGAGCCACCTACTGAAATGAGCTACACAGAAACTGTCTTCATAGCTCCTTTCCAGTTTAGAGCACTAATGTGAGTAGGTGGTTTTACTGCCAATGTCCAACCTTCTGTCCTGTGTCCAGACATTACTACCAGATAAAGGAAATGTATAAGCAGTGAGAAAAGTGGAAGCATTTTCTTGTAAATGGTGTTGGGACGGCTGGTCCACCATTTGGAAAATGGAAAGTGGTGACCCCACCCTCTAAAGCAGACAAAAGGCTGTCACAGAGAAAACTGTCCAAGCTTAGGGCGCGGAAACAGTGACCGTATCAAATCCAGTACAGAGAGGAAGCAGAGATCAATTTTATTGCACTTAAAAATTTTTTCATGGTAACACCAAAAATATTGTTGACAGTATTGAAAGAGAACCTGCAACATATTTCACAGAATAAAGACAAATATTCGGGTAGCTAACAACTGACCACAACTCCAGCTCCAGTGCTCTCTTGTCATCGGTGACATTGCTCCACACGGGTGCACTTACATACATGCAGGCAGAACAGTTGCACACATAAAATGAAAATAAGGTTTTAAAAATTTCTAAAATAATAAAATAGAGAAAAACACTGAAAATTTCACAAGTTGTGAAAAAAGACATGTGGCTTCCTTTTTCTTCACACAGATACAGATAAGGTACTCAGGTAACACACTACAGGAAGCTTTAGAGTAAACACAGCCACTTCTAGTCTATGTTTAGTACACTAGGATATTATATTGAAAGACGATGTTAGGCACATAGATAACAAAATGCAGAATTCGTATTTTATTTAATGACTGAACATGAGAGAAAGGTGTGGCTCCTGAAGATCTCTCGGGATCCCTCTTCTCTGAAAGGAACATGGACCTTTAGGGAGAAAAGTTAAGTTTGTTTCTCAATTACTGTGACAAAATACTCTGACCAGTACCAACTTGGGGAGGAAAGGGTTTATTTAGCTTACATCTTCCAGGTCACAGTTCATCAGAACCCAAAGTAGGAACTCAGGGCAGGAACCTGGAGGCAGGAGTTGGAGTACAGGCCATGAAGGAACGCTCCTTACTGGCTTGCTCCCCTGACCCATACTCAGCCTGCTTTCTTATATAATACAGAACAATCTGCCCAGGGGTGGCAGTGCCCACAGTGGGCTGGGTCCCCCACATCACTCAACAGTCAAGAAGGTGCCCCACAGACATGGCCACAGGCCAGTCCTACGGGGGCAGTTCCCCAGTTGAGGCACCCTCAGCCCAAGTGTGTCCAGTAGTTTACTTTTTTTGTTTCCCTTTCCTTCTGCTAATCTCTGCATCTCCATTTCAAATGTCGTCCTAATTTTTCTACTCCTATGTCCTCTGGGTGGAGAAGGTCAGTGAGTGAGTCACTGACCTGAAATGATTAATAATTACAGACATGGCAGAGCAGAAGTGGGTCAGGTTTAATCAGAGAGGGAAAGACAAGTGAGACAGGGAAAGCAGACTGAAGGAGCTGACTGTTATTCCTGTATATGGAGATCACGGTCGTCTTTGCCGTTTCTTCAGGAGGTGCGGTATCATTACCATGGAAAAATACATATCCTTTCTCTCTAGGCATTTTATTCAATGTTCTTTTCACCACGGTAGAGAGAGAATGTATGGGAATCTCATCCAGGGTCTCCCATGCTGTTCAGATAAAATGAGGCTTTCCAAAATGCAGAGAAACCCCAAGAGTTACCAAGGGAATGGAAGGTCGTGCTTTGCACAGGATGAGGCAAACAATTTATTGTAAATTAGCTCAGCTAATGGCCACTGATAATATCTGAAATGTTTCTAGTTCAGTACAAAGTAGACATACCTGATGTAGGTATCCTTAAACAAGGGTAGTAAAGATCCTACTTGCATTTTATCCCTTGTCCCACTCATGAGCAATTCATTTCTCAAGTGAAGGTGTGGGACACTGGGTCTGTGCTCACTGATCAACAGGGAAATGGATAAAGCACTCAAAGCTGTGGGTCTCCAGCTACTTGACGGTCTGTGTAAGTTGTTTTTTCAATGGACGGATAAAAAGATTCTAAACAGTAACACTGCAGTGGAGAAAAATAAATGTCTAGTTAATGTATGAAAGCAGATGGAACGGGCTCATGGAGACTAGAGGTTTCATGAAAGTCACTTTTGTATGCCATTGTTTCTTGATCAACAATTTCTTATGTACTAATTTTGGATAAAGCTTTCAGGTGATCTTTGGAACTTTTACCTGACCAGTAGTACTTCTTATGAAGAAGAAATGGGATGGGCATATAGTTAGACAGCATTGAAATGCAATGAGGAAAATTTAAATTGAAGACGTGTTTATAAAACAACTCCATTTCAACAATAATCAAGAAAGAGGACAAGGGGTCTTAGGATTGGGGGCTCATGGGAGGAGTTAGTAAGGGATGCAGAGGGATAGATATGATTCACATACCATACTCATATGTAGTTCTCAAAAATAAAATAAACTTAAAAAAAATCCATAAGGTTACAAACTCATTCAATTTTATGTCTTACAGGGCTTTTACTGAGTTCAATATCATATAACTGTACTAATTCAACTGCGAACCTAAAATTTTTATAGCTGCTTTTGAAGGAGTTGTATCTTTGCTCTGGAAATTGCTATTGAGTATGATAAAGCTATAATGAAATGCTTCTTCTAATATATATATATAGAGAGAGAGAGAGAGAGAGAGACAGAGAGAGAGAGACAGAGAGAGACAGAGAGACAGAGACAGAGACAGGGAAAAAATCATTTCAAATTATAGTCAATATTTTGAATTTAGTAGAAGTCCTTTATTATATTTTAAAGTAAGTATCCATTCACTCTCAATCATTTTTACCTGATTTTTTTAGGACAAAGATTATGTTGGCTTTTGTTGACTCCTTTTGTAGAAGTTCAAAAGTCCAACCCTGTCATGCAGTCTGCGCCTTGCAGGAGTTCTTGGGTAAGCTCTCCTGCACAACAGGCACAGAATTAGATACTCTGAATCTTAGACTCCTCCCAGACATGAGGAATTACAGGGGAGAAGACCAGAAACCCATGTTTTAGCCAATATTCCAGATGGTGCTGACTCAGCTTATGCTACAAAAAATTCATATAGTCACACAGTGAGGGTTAATATTGCTGTCTACTTCATACAACTAAGAAATGCCTGGGAACCAGGGAAACACAGCTCTGTGAGAAGTTGGGGGTTATTAGGTAAAGACTGCGACATAGTGAGTGAATCAGTCCTTCAAGGGATTCATGCTACCAGGCCAGTTCCGAAGGTGGCAAGATCAGAGGGTCGGGGGAAGTGGGCCTCTCAGGGAAAGATGTGGGCACTCTGTTTGCCCTGGCCCCTTCTCCTGTCTTTCCCCCGCCTCCTGTGGGCTTCCCCATGCCCAGCCAGTGATGGACTGAGCCCCTGAAATCACGAGCCTGCTTACATTCTTCCTCTTTACATTTTGTTCTCAGGTGTGCAGTCACAATAGCACAAAACACCTAAAGGAAACATTAAAAGGTTTTGAGGTAAAATGTGAGATTTATAAAATTAATGCTCTGATTTTACATAATACAGTGATAAAATTAACGCTCTGATTTTACATTTACATATAAATGTAAAAAAGAAAAATATGGAGAGATATTTCTATGAGAAAAGGCCGACCTCATCCAGACTTAAGGAGATATCAAATATTTTCAATATGAAAAATAAGCAAATGCCCAGAAAATGGAAGAGAGACCAACAGAAAGAAGCTGGGCACAACTGCAGCATAGAGAGAACAAGAACTGAGCAGTGAACACTGAAATAAACCCGGACGGCAGCCGCCCCTCCTGCTTTCTCTGTAAAGCTGCTTCTAAGTTTGTTTCTCCTGGTTGTTACTTGGTCACGCTGAGGGGATTAGGCAAGTCTCATTAGCTGGGTTGCATCAAAGTATTAAGAAAGGAAGAAAGAAAGAAGCACAGGGATGTACTCTTGACTTGTTTAATGAAATCTGAGATTAAGCAGACATTCACACAGCTCAATTCGAGTGCATTTCTGCTTCTGAATTTGCATCTATTCAACTTAATGGATCTTATTTTCCAGCCCAATTTAATCAGAAAGCCAAGAATAAAAGAATTCTAGGTTTTTCTATTTATTAAATCATTAATAACTTGCTGGTAAATTTGTTGGCAATAAAAAATTTAATTATCAAAGAAGATTAATTTATTATTTTTTACATTTAAGCATTAAATCTTTTAAATTTATTAATGCTGAATATGGTTTCTTAACTAAATGGTAAGTTTAAACTTTTGATTATATTTCATAATAATTATATATACATTTATATAATCTCACCACATATACAGAAATAAATGAAAAGAAAAAGAATGATTAATGATAAGATAGAATGGGGAAGAAACGACTTAGGGCAGTGTTTAAGAGCAGAAAAGAATGGACTTCAAAGATGAAACTTTGTTATCGAAAGGGATTTTGGTGCTAATATTTTTTCAGGAAACAAGCTCTGAAGGGTCAACCATGTTGTAGGCGTGAGTGTTGAGTCCCCAGCAGACCAGATGCAGGAAATCTCTGTGGACAGCTTCTGGCCTCTGCATGCAGCAAGGAAGTGACCTGTTTGTTTCTGTGCCTGGCTTTTCTTTTCTACACACTACACATTAATTTGGACCAACACATTTGGTATTTATCACTGTTTTCTGTCACTGAAATTAGTATAAATTTGTCAATATTTTCTTTTATTTTACTTATTTTTTTTAATTTTATGTGTATACGTGTATTGCCTGCATGTAGGTCAGTGCACCTGTGTCATGCAATGCCATGGAGGACAGAAGAGCTATCGGATCCCCTGGAGCTGGAGTTACAGACAGTTGTTAGCTGCCGTGTGGGTGCTGGGATTCGAAGCCAGCTCTTCTGCAAGAACAACCAGTATTCTTAACCACTGAGCTGTCTCTCCAGCCCCTAAATTTGTCAATATTTTCAAAAGTCTGACACCACACACCTGCAAGACCAGAATCCTGACACGAAGGGCAGTCACTGCAACTTTGAAAACATCATCTGGCATTTTCAGCTCTAAGGTAGATGCTGGTGTAAAGGGATCTGAACTCAGGACAAAAAGCAGTCATTCCTTCACTTTCTGGGGAAAATCCTGCCACAAAGTGCCATATTTTATGAATGAAATGAAGTAATAAGTAACCTGATTGCATTTCTGAGCACGTGGGACATGTGATACCATGACACTCTTACGACGACATCCCTCAACTCCAAGACTATACGTGAAAAAAGTTACCACTTTCTTTGCATGTGACCCAAGAAATGTGTGCTGCACTCTTGCTAGGAAAGCAGTGGTTCGGGTTATATGTAGACCCCACACTAAGAGGCAAAGTGGGTAATTAGGAGGAACTATGGGCAAACTCTACGCTACATTTTAACATATACTAATATACCTCATTTAAAACTACATGTAATCTTTTTCATTTCTGTCAGTCGGTTTTCATGAAAACCTGAAGGTTGGATGATAATTGGCAGTTTTATCAGAGCCTCTGAAAAGGTGATTAAATGTTGCAGCCAAGGTCCCTTTGATCTCCTCCCCGCCGGGGGCAGGGGATAAGTAGGCGTAAAGTCAACGACACAGAGTCTGGACACTCACTAGGCAATGCACAAGCGAGCTCATTTATTGTGAACACAGCCGTCTCCTTTACATCCCCTTCCCTCCTCCCATTGGTCCCTTATGTCCTGTTGGTGTCCTTCTATCGGAACTGTGGATGTGTTGTTGGTTTCTAGCTGCCGGGGCAGATTTTGGGTCAGCATCTTCCTGCTCATCAACAGGAAGCAGGGTGTGCCTGTGCTGTTGGTCTCATGCCTAGCCTCCTATGGCCCACCCTTTTTGTTTTAAATTGTTGGCAGTCTCGGGGAAGGCAGTGACTAACTGTCTTCTCAGGTCTTAGGAAATTTTTATGAAGCTGTGTCTGTCTTAGGTTGTTCTCCCTACACATGAGCCTTACCCGTCATCAGAGTGTGCATCTAACCTCATGCCCATCCTGTCTTAGGTTGGCTTATTGTGGGAGACTCTTACCCATCATTGACCACCAGCTTTGACCTGGATGTCCTTCAGAGAGCATGAGATCTGCCAGAGTGGTGGGCTAGCTCTTAAGAGGTGGCATTTAGCCCAACGCTTTGTTTATTTTGGTGAACCAGGCTTGGATTACTTCAGTAGGTGGGCCCCTATCGGGATTTCATAGTCATGAGGATCTGTAAGGTGGCTTTATTGGTGGCCTTTTGTCTACGGATGTGCTGAAAAAGACACTTGAACAAGAGGATTAATGCAATAGCTATGCAACCCAGGAGGGCCCAAGTGACCAACCAGGACGGGTCAAAAAGTTTCTTTAGATTTTCCCAGATCTGTTCAAGGAATGTGGTATTTAATTCTACAACTGGAGCTCTTGTATAATTAAGAGCAATAATTTTTCCCGCAATTGGATGGTGTAATTGAGAAATTTATTGGACCATGAGCCTGTAATGTGATCCTTTAAATTTTTTCTAGCTACTGTGATATTGGAGACTGGGTAATGGGTCAAACAGATATCCTTATACCTTGGGTCACAGATAAGTAGGGTCATTTCTCTAACTGTATCTACCTCTTCCACCAGCAAGTCAATTTGTTGCTGTAGAATATGGATGGCACTGTAAAGGTATTTTTCTGTCCAACTA
>NW_008348667.1:345235-346634 GCF_000622305.1 Nannospalax galili | reverse complement strand
CTTTTCTTTTCTCAAACAGAATGGCTTTACAGTGCTCTAATGTATTTATGATATTAGAAGGAAAATGCCTGAAAATAAGAGTAATGAAAAGATAAAACTCTCAAGTTATTGTTACTTACAGTGAAATGTTGGGATGTTTAGATGTAGGGCTTTGTATTTCCACAATGAGCACAATGCAATTATTTAAGTTACAAATAAAGCAAGTCAAGGGATGAATGTACCCAAAGCTTCTTAAAATTACAGATAAAAACGTTGAATGGACCTACCTCTGCTTCCCTGGGCCTGCACCACCTGCCCCAGGCCTCTCTCCTACATGTAAGCCTCTCTCTCAGGTAAGCCCATTGCGCCCTTCATGCCTTAACCCCCCCCCAGCCCCATTCACCCTCCCATCTCCTCTTCAGGTCTCTCTTCTGAGTTTAGGCCCTGCCCCATTCCTTGCCTTGAGGCCCCAGACACCTGGGGAACCAACACTGCTTTCTGACCATTTTCATCCAGACCAACTTAGTGCCTTCTCTGGGCCCCAGGAGCACTGCTTCTGGGCCTGGCCCTGCCCTCACCTCCCTCTGCTTCCCTGGGCCTGCACCACCTGCCAGCCTCTTTCTGAGACTCACGGGAGCTGACTTATCCTCATCCTGATCCTTTGCATCCAGGCCAACCCAGCTCTTCCGTACAGTACACAGGAGTCCTTGGGGCCTCTTCCCATCCCATCTGCCTTTGCATCTGTGGGTGGCATGGCCACCAGCTGCCCTAGACCAGCATCTATTCCGGGCCAGGCTTCCAGGCCAGTAAAACCCCCAAATTCCTGAGGCTAAAATCGTTACTGGAGGGATCCAGACCTTAGGAGAAAGACTGAAATCATCTGACCCTCCTCTGAATTGGGCCTCTGTGGGAACTCCTGAAGACAAAAGCAATCTGGCCACTCCAATATAAAATCAAAAGAGAGAACTGGAATCTTAGACAAACCAGCTTTTCATGCCCAAAAAGTAAACCACAAACACACATTAAGTTCACAAAAAGAAGTAGACCTAATTTTGAAGGCCTGAATCTCACACAAGAATCAGAAACTACAAAAGAAATTCACATGTCAAAATCACAGAGAAAAAATAATAACACGAAAAAACAAAGTAACAGATCCCCACCAAATACAAATAGTCCTCTAGAGGAGTACAATGAGAACCCCCTAGAGCTAATGCAGGAAATGGAACTCAAAAGAACAATTATAAACATGATAAAATGAATTCATTGAATTTAAAAAACACACAAAAAAAGAAATCAGAGAACTGAAGGAAGATAGGGGTTAACTTCTGAACAAATTCAGAAAAGAGTTAGAAATATTGAAGAATACTCAGGCAGAAATGAAGAGGAAGTGAAACACTCAGTAAGTCAGTTAGAAACGACA
>NW_008348667.1:343880-344327 GCF_000622305.1 Nannospalax galili | reverse complement strand
TCATTTTGATCAAAGGAACAATGAATCAAGAAGATATTACAATCATGAACATATATTCACCAAACTCTGGTGCAACTAACTTCATCAAAATAATACTATAGGACTTTAAGACCCAGATTAACCCCAACTTACTAATACTAGGCAACTCCAACACCCCATTATCTCCATTAGATAGGTCAACAGGGCAGAGAGTTATCAGAGACACATCTGAATTAAACAATACCATATATCAAATGAACTTAACAGACATCTACCAAGTATTCCATCCAAGCACCAAAGGACATTTTCTACTCAGCACCCCATGGAACCTTCTCCAAAATTGAACGTATACTGGGGCATAAAATGAACCTCAAAATATACAAAAGGATTGAAATAATTCCATGCATTCTATCAGACCACAATGCAATAAAGCTTACAATCAACACCTGAAGAAGCCCTAATCACCAC
>NW_008348667.1:342399-343860 GCF_000622305.1 Nannospalax galili | reverse complement strand
ACATGCTGAAAGTGGTCCTTAGAGGGAAGTTTATAGCTCTAAGTGCCTACATCAAAAAACTGGAAAGAACATGAAAAAATGACTTAACATTGCAACTCAACACACCTGAAAAGCAACAGCAAACAAAACCCAAACCAAACAGACAAGGAGAAATAACAAAAATCAGGGCAGAAATTAATGAAATTGAAACAAAGAAAATAATACAAAGAATCAACAATTCCAAGTGGGGTTCTTTGAAGAGATGAACAAGATTGACAAACTGCTGGCCCAGTTAACCAAAAGAAAGAAAGAGCACCTACAAATCAACAAAATCAGAGATAAAAGGGGAAAGATCACAACAGACACCAGAAAGATACAGAATATTAGAAGGGAATAATTTGAAAACCTATATGCTACTAAATTTGAAAACCTAATAGAAATGGACGGATATCTAAAGGCAAGGGAACCACCAAAACTACATGAAGAAGAGATTAACAGCTTAAACAGACCCATAACACAAAAAGAAATTGAAACAGTAACACAAAACCTCCCGACTTAAAAAAGCCCAGGACCAGATGGATTTACAGCAGAATTCTAATAGACATTTAAGGAAGATCTGCACCCAATAATTCTTAATTTATTCCAAAAAATAGAAATGAAGGGAGAACTTCCAAATTCCTTCTATGAAGCCAGCATCACTCTAATACCAAAGCCAGGTAAATATACAACCAAAAAAGGAAACTATAGACCCATATCCTTAATGAACATAAATGCAAAAATCCTCGATGAGATACTTGCAAACCACATACAGACACACATCAAAAAGATCATCCACCATGACCAAGTCGGCTTTATCCCAGAGATGCAGGGATGGTTCAATATACGTAAGTCAATAAACATCATAAATCATATAAATGGACTCAAAGACAAGAACCATATGGTCATCTCAATAGATACAGAGAAGGCCTTTGACAAAATTCAAATTGTATTTATGCTCAAAGTACTAGAGGGAATTGGACTGGAGGGAACATACCTCAACATAATTAAAGCCATATATAACAAACCCACAGCCAACATCATTCTAAATGGAGAAAAACTGGAAGCATTCCCATTTATAAGGAACTAGACAAGGCTGTCCACTATCTCCACTTCTCTTTAACATACTACTTGAAACTCTTGTAAAAGCAATAAGACAAGAACAGGATATTAAGGGAGTAATAATTGGAAAAGAGGAAATCAAATTATCCCTTTTTGCCTATGATATTATATCTAAGGGATGCCAAAAATATCACCCAAAAAGTCCTAGAAATTATTAACACATTCAATAAAGGGGCAGGTTACAAAATTAACCTACAAAAGTCTACAGCCTTTCTATATACCAATAACAAGCAATCAGTGAGAGCACAAGGAAACACTCCCCTTCACAATAGCTGCAAAAAAAAATATCTCTGGATAAACCTGACCAAAGATATTAAAGACCTC
>NW_008348667.1:341145-341785 GCF_000622305.1 Nannospalax galili | reverse complement strand
ACAATGGAGGAAAGACAGCATCTTCAAGAAATGTTGCTGGCAAAACTGGATCTCTACCTGTAGAAGAATGAAACCAGATCCTCATCTTTCAACTTGCACAAAAGTCAGCTCCAAATGGATCAAAGACCTTAATGTGAAGCCAGAAACTCTGAAGCTGTTAGAATAAAACATTGGCAATAACCTATAAGATATAGCCATAGGAAAAGATTTTCTAAACTGGACATCAATTGCTCAGGAAACACGGGCAAGAATTTACAAATGGGACCTCATTAAACTAAAAAGCTTCTGTACATCAAAGGAGACAACCCAGGAAGCAAACAAAAAAACCACAGAATGGGAGAAAATCTTCACCAGCAAAACATCTGATAGAGATTTAATAAGCAGAATTTATAACAAACTCAAAAAAACAGAGAACTGAGACAAGAAGCAACCTATTAAAAGATGGGCTAAGGAGCTGAACAGAGAGGTCTCAAAAGAAGACGTAAAGATGGCTATGAAACATCTTAAAAGGTGTTCAACATCACTAGTAGTTAGGGAAATGCAAATTAAAGCCATGTTAAGAGTTCATCTTACCCTAGTAAGACTGGCTCAGATCAAGAGAACAAATGATACCAAATGTTGGAGAGGATGTGGGGAAAGG
>NW_008348667.1:340088-340677 GCF_000622305.1 Nannospalax galili | reverse complement strand
TTGTACATCCATGTTTGTTGCTGCTCTTTTCACAATAGCTAAGAGATGGAGGTAACCTAAGTGTCCCTCAATTGATGAGTGGATAATGAAAATGTGGTTCATTTATATGAGGGAGTTTTACTCAGCAGTAAAGAAAGATGAAATCATGAAATTTTCAGGTAAATGGATGGAATTAGAAACTGTTATAGCTAAGTGGAGTAGCACAGACTCAGATAAAAATTCAACATATGTTCTCCCTCATACGTGGATACTAGAACCAGACTCTGATAAATAAGTATGCAACATGACACAACTACAGGAACCAGAATAATGGAAAGGAAGCAGGGAGGTAAAGGAAAAGAAAGAACCTGAAAGAGAAGAACAGTAGGAAACAGGCCTTAATAAGGGAGATATGGATAAAAATTGGGTTAGTTTAAGGGAGGAGGGAGGGAAGGGAATACAAGGAACCTAGGGGATAAAGTGAAAGAAGGAGCTCAAGAGAAGTAGGACCATAGGAGGAGGGTATTAGTAAGGGACAAAGGGGGGAAATGGGGGGACCTTAAGAGGGAAATCCATGATGGAGGGGTGAGACAATGTGAGAGATAAACAA
>NW_008348667.1:336824-339892 GCF_000622305.1 Nannospalax galili | reverse complement strand
ACCTTGAGGCCTATAATAATTTGGTCAGCCGGACATAAAGGACCCTTTTTGCTCCTTGACCTCCTAGGTCGACTAGGTCCAGGGGACTATGAGTATCTCTCTCAAAATGTCCTATAATGGTGGTGGGTCACCTCTCCTCTTGATCATGGAGGCTGAGGAGACCCCACCAGATGGACTTGAACCAGTGTCCAGTCTTTAAAAAGGAGGGTCAACACAGAGCAATCATTTCCTCCATGCTTCTAAGCGAATCCATCGATGGTCGAGCAGGACCTTTGACTTATCTTCACATAGGTGGAACTGGTAAAAGAAAGGAGCCAGGGGCTCCTCCCAAGCCCATGTGAACCCTGAGGAACAGATCCTTAAATGACCTTAAGAGTAAAAATAAATCGGTTTATCTGGACCAAGTGTGTGGGCTTAAAGACCCAAAAGGAAAGTATAACCAAAGGTTAAAGGGGCCAATATAATTTCACAAGAGACCATATGTATTTCTAGGGGCTACATTTCAAGCAACAATGCCAGACAGGCGATACCTCCTTTTGAGTTGTTGGCCAGGGTGGCCAAATGGGTTCTCAGATAGTAACCCAGCATAGAACTCGGAAATTGAACAGTAGACCCCAATCCTAGCCAAAGGAATATTGACAACTGATTGGTGCTAGATGAGGAACAGCTGACCCTCCTAAAACAAAGACCTCTAGATAGGCTGACTAGATTCACCAAAAGGGCAAGTAGTGGGGAATGGCTGGGGGTGCTGACAGCACAGCAGACAGTGGCAGGGGTATTAATATATAAGGGCTCTAGTGGGGGAAGGGAGGCTATGGGAGGGTGCTACCCAGGAAGTGGGTGTATAAAACAAGTTCTTCAAAGCATAAAAATTTGCTCCTTAATAATTAGTAGATGTGAAAAACATTACCATTGAAATCTACCTGATGACTTTATATCCATGCTCAGATGCCAAGGAGCTCAGAAAGTAACCGACTCTGACTAGTCATAATCAGATATATAGAGATTAGAAATGCATATGCATCTTAGTCTCAATTTTATTATAAATGACTTTTTCTGTATGAAACTGTGTATTTTAATAATGAAATAGAAATCTCTTTCAAAGTTTAAAACCTCACTTAATTGTATGTCTTATAGGGTTTATACAGAGTACAATATTGTATAACTGTATTAATTCAATTGTAAACTTAAAAATTTGCAGCCAGTTTTGAAAGAGAAGCATCTTAGCTCTGGAAATTGTTATTTAATATGTCAATGGCATTGTAATGAAATGCCTCTTCTGATTATATGGTTATTAAATAAATAATTCAAAAAATTTTAAAAATTAAAAAAGTAAATAAAACAATGTGTGGACTTAAAAAAAAAGTTGAATGAAAATATGGTAGAAAAAAGAAAATAACAGCTGACAGTTCCAGAAAGTAAATCAATTAGCAAAGACTACCTAGAGTTCTAATGACTGCATATTTTTACAACATTTTTCTAGGTTACATATCATTATAGCATACAATTTTTACTGTCAATAAGTCATTAAAAATTTGAAGCAGGATGGTTTTATCTGCTTTACATGAAGTATAAAAATAATAAATAGTTGGAGAGATGGCTCAGCAGCTAAGAGCACTGGCTGCTCTTCCAGAGGTCCTGGTTTGGTTCCTAGCACCCATATGGTGACTCAAAACCATCCTTAACTCCAGTTCCAGGGAATCTGATGTCCTCTTCTGGCCTCTGCAGGCACTGCATGCACATGGTACACTTACACACATACAGCAAAACACTCATATACATACATACATAAATGAATAAATAAACAAACAAACAAACAAATAAATAAATACACAGTGGTCAGGCATGGTGGCTCATACCTTTCATCCTAGCATTCTGGAGGCAGAAACAGGCAGATCTCTGTCAGACTGAGGCCAGCCTGGTTGCCAGAGTAAGTTACAAGACAGTTGGGACTGCAGGGAGAGCTTGTCTCAATAAAACAACAATAGCAGCAAAACAATAAATAATTATTAAATCAACTTATAAAATGTAAATATGTTTTTATTTGGCAATCCATTCCCCATCCAGGTAAAACAGGTCAACTAATCAAAATACATCATTGCCCTATCAACAGAGCTACAAATGGCTCCTAGCTCAGGACACAGGAACAGCTTTTATGTGAAACAGATCTACCAGTAACACAGACACATTCCTCCAAATAACTCTGTGCTGGCTGCAGGTAGGCTTTAAAAATGGTGGTAGCACAATTTCAGACTGTACAAGAGGACATTAGTGGGATGAAGGTCTTGGATCTCTCCTTCTGCAGTTCCACAGTAAGGAGGTTTATTGACTTAGGCAGCGAGATTTAATTGGAACACAGAAAATATATTGCTCTGTATGCAGTAAATAGAATTCTTTCTTGCTCTGAGTTCAATATAGTTAAGTTTCGGAAGCATGTATTTACACTAGTTCTTGTTCTCCTAAAAAGTCTAATATACATTTAATATATTCCAGGAATGAGGTACAAACAGAAATTGAAACTGCCCATTTTCTTATGTTCTTAAAATGGTAAAAATTTCACAATATATCGAATTAAGGTTTCATCTTGGATGGAGGGAAATTTAACCTACTTGTTTTCTTTGGAAATTTTAAAATGACGCTACAGAAAATTTTGAAAGCTTTATTGACTCAGTTATGTACTCAGCCATAGAGAGCAAGTACAACACTTTTTTCAGACAAAAACTGTATTTATTTTAATTTTTTTTTGGAATGTATAATAAAATGTTGGAGGCTGTAGTAACGGCTCAGTAAGTTCGGAACAATTACTGCTTTTGCAGACTGGAGTTTGAATTGCAGCACCCACACTGGATGGCTCACAACTACCTGTAACTCTAGTTCCAGGGAATCTAATGCCCTCTTTCTGGCCTCTGCCAACACCTACACACACACTCTTACACACACACACACACACACACACACACACACACACACATTATAAACAAAATATAAAATCTTTATATTACTGGAAATATGCGCCATCGAATATCTATATATTATTTATATTTTCATGTTAGACCTTATGAGTTAGT
>NW_008348667.1:330649-336348 GCF_000622305.1 Nannospalax galili | reverse complement strand
ACACACACACACACACACACACACACACACACACACACACATTATAAACAAAATATAAAATCTTTATATTACTGGAAATATGCGCCATCGAATATCTATATATTATTTATATTTTCATGTTAGACCTTATGAGTTAGTAAATTTAAATTATGTTGGTATATTTTCTCATTATTTTCTTTTCTTCCAGATAATTTGAAAATCATTTCTTGATTTTGAAAGATGTTTGTGGAAATCAGGCATTGGAAGAGAACAAAATGTCTAAATCCAGCCAAAGAATGAATAAAATACATTTAAAAATCTAAATATAGTCTTCAATTTCTGTGGAGTTTTAAAATAATTTATGATTGACTTTTTAACCTCTGAAGTGAAAATATTTTTAAAATGTGGCAAGTAATGGAAAAACAGAAGAGAGCAGAGACTGGCGGAGGTGACTGAGGAAGCACACATCAGGATTCCACATTTGAATAACCTCAAAAACTAAATGTATGGCTAATAAAAAAGTTGTAACTCAATAAACAAGTTTATGCTTGCATTTAATGTACAAATATTTGGACCCTTATTTCCCTCCAAACTTTTCAACGTAGCACCAGCTGAAGGCAAGATTACTTACTATTCTTAACACAGAATGACTTTGCCCAAATTTTGACTATTGTCTGTGACTAATTCCTCTGTACTTTATCAGATCTCATAAATCCTCACAACAGAATCTATTTTTTATTTAAAAAATTTTATTAATTCTTTTAAAATTTCATACATTGTAATTTGATCATATTCACCATCCCTCCCCCAATTCTCCCAGACCAAAAATGCCCTCCCCACACACCCAACTTTGTCTCCTCATTTTTTAAACCACCTAGTCCAAGGTTTGCTTCCCATGTACCCTGAGGTGTGTGGCCATACACTAGAGTACAGTCCACCTACTATGGCCCACACTCTTAAGTAAACTGACTTCCTCTCCCAGCAGCTCTCATTGCTAATAGTGCATCTGGGTGTCAAATATTGTGTTCACCCCCACTCCAAGGTGGGACTGTGTCTGGCTTAAGTTTGAGCAGGTCTTGGGAATCCTATCACACTGCAGTAGAGATTGTTTTAGGAAACGTGTTCCTTGCATTCAGCTTTTGTCTCTACAATTTTTCCAATTCCTGTTCTGAGATGATTCCTAAGCCTTGGGAAGAAGGGGTGTGATTCAGATGTGCCCTTGGGGCTGAGATTGCCACATTGCTGGTCTCTTATTCTCTGTATCTTGCTCAGTCATGGGTCTCTGTGTTGATCTCCATCTACTGTCAAAACAAGTTTCTCTGATGAATGTTGAGAGATGCTCTAATATATGGATGTAGTGAAGTCATCAGGATTTGGTTTAATACTATGTCCATTTAGCAGAATAATAGTAGTATGATCTCCCCTAATGCCTATGACTTGTCTAGTCACAGGTTGTTGGCCCCAATAATAGTGCCAGCTATGGTTTATCTTGTGAAGTGGGATTGTTTACCTGCATGACATTAATGCCACTATGGCACCAGTGGGCATATCTTTCCAGGTCAGTCATTACTATAGTTCACATGGTTCAGAGCTGGGTAAGACTGATGATTACTTTTATCCTCTGGTAGCATTTACAGCACTTTCTAGCACTATGAGTGCTAGCCACTAGGGTAAAGTTCCAGGTCAGTGTCTTATACGCTTGATCTCTCCATATTCTGTATTCTGTGCTTCAAGTGTGTGGAGTCTTCAGCAACTGGATCTTACATCAATTTCTGGAGGTCAATCGAGAGCACTGGCAATAGCTTGTTATGTTTGGGGCTCTATGGAAACACACTGGCCAAGAATTTAAAAAGATATAATCCTAGCTAGGCATAATGCCTTTAATCTCAGCAGTTGGGAGGCAGAGGCAGGTGGATCTCTGTGAGATAGAGACCAGTGAGTCTACGTAGTGAGTTCTAGACAAAAACAACAAAAACTTGTTCCTTTCCCACCAATCAAAGGGCTAAGAATGGTATCAGCATCTGAGACCCATAGTAGAATTCTCTCCCCCACCCCGCTTTGCACTGACCCACCTACTGAATGTATCTATCAATGCACTTGAACAGTGTCTTGACTGATGACTTTTCTTTGTTCTGTTTCTGCTAAAACTTCATGAAACTGCTTCCATGATGGAACATGGAATTTGGGGTAATCTGAATCTGCGTTCCTGGGCCATGGTCACTCATATTTGGCTCCAAAATAAACTCTCTCTTATCCCCTTTGACGTGAGAGTTAGGATTTTGCATCAACAGGTTTTTATTTTCCCAAATTTTTTATCATATTTGTTTATTTATCTTAACTGACACATGGAAAACTTTGCATATTTGTAGAGTAGTCTCTCCTATTTCTATTCCTTTATGTGCTCTGTAATATTCAAATCAGATTAAACAAACCTGTCTCTTTAGAGATTTATCATATCTTCATGGTAAAATATTAAAAAGCCCTACTCCTAGGGCTTTCGGTTCTGGAGACACTATTATCATCTGCACAGTGGCATGTGTCTGACTTTCACTTAGCGCCCACTGGAGAATCTCAGTCCATCCCAACTTTTTTTTCACTCTGTTTCACCAAGTCTTTTCTTCCCCAACCTGTAGTAAATTTTCCTTCATAAATCAATCCATTACATGATTGTCTGTTTATGCATCAGAAACTTCTGCTAAGCAAGGATGAGATCATTCCTTCCTTCCAAAGATTTTTTTTAATCAGCTCACTTATTAGCCTAGAAAGAGTTTTCTTAGATCATTACATTTTACATTGAGAAAGTAAACACTAGTTGGATCAAAGGAAGAATCATACTTAATGCACTTGATCTGACTAGCAATTATATGTTGCTTATAAAGTCTTATTAATAATGTGAAGAGTTACTTATCAGATTCATTCAGGAAATAAGTCCTCATAGGACGCCCATCCTTCAGTGAATTATCTACCACTCATACTCCAGTAAGGATTCAGAAACATCTGGGCGAACTAAGAAAAGAATGGCTAAGCAAATATGACACCTGAAAGAATTTCATGGAACTGGCAGGGTGGGTTTTAATGTCTGAACAAAGGGACAATGCAGTTTGCGTCAGGAGCAATGAAAGACATTGACTTGGTATATCTAGAACTCTGCAAGTGTTACCAATAGCAAGTGTACATAGATTATCCTGTCATCACACACAAAATCGGCATGCCGCACACTATGAATAAAGGAATCACCGCTAACAGCAATTTATCAAACTTTGAACCTTTACCAAAAGGACAAGGTCTAACAACGAAAAACAAATTTTTGGGAAAAAAATATTCTCCCCATGCTGATCACAGGTAAGGGGAAGATTAGGCAGCTATAATTTGAGGCAGAGGCATACCAGGATGCATGTAAACTGGAAAAGAGCAGCTGTGACTCAAAGTTGAAGATAGCTTTCCTTAGTTGTGATAAAACACTCTGACCAAAAACAACTTGAGGAGGAAAGGGTTTATTGCACCTTAAATTTCCAAGTGACAGTCCATCTTTAACGAAAGTCAGGCAGGCAGGAACCTGGAGTCAAGAGCTGAAGCAAAAACCACAAAGGAATGCTGCTTACAGGCTTGTTCTCCTGGCCAGTGCTCAGCCTTATTTCTTTTTAAAATTTTATTTATTATTTTTATGTGTATGTGTATATTGCCTGCATGTAGGTAAGTGCACCGTGTTGTGCAATGCCCATGGAGGACAAGAGGCTGTTACAGGCTTGTTCTCCTGGCCAGTGCTCAGCCTTATTTCTTTTTAAAATTTTATTTATTATTTTTATGTGTATGTGTATATTGCCTGCATGTAGGTAAGTGCACCGTGTTGTGCAATGCCCATGGAGGACAGAAGAGGCTGTTGGATCCCCTAGAACTGGAGTTACAGACAGTTGTTAGCTGTCATGTGGGTGCTGGGATTTGAACCCAGGTCTTCTGAAAGAACAGCCAGTGTTTTTAACTGCTGAGCCATCCCTCCAGCCCCTCAGCCTTATTTCTTATACAACCCAGGACCACCTGCCCAGAGGTGGCTTCCCTTGCAGTGGGCTGGGCTCTTCCACATCACTCAATAATCAAGAAAATGCCTCACAGAAATGCTCACAGGGCAACTGATAGACACCCCTCATTGACTTTCCTTCTTACCACATGTGTCACCAAAGCCAGTCACAACAGTCCCCCGCACTTGGAACACAGAGATTCTAGGCCTCAGGTTCTGAGAGGTCATATGGCTGTTTCATTCTGAAAGCAGAATACAGACTTTTCCATTACATCAGCCTCAGCCACCTCCCAAATCTGAGTGATTAGGCTTGGCCACCTTGGGCTCACTGTGGGAATAAGCTGGGGAAATTTTATTTATTGACTTTATAGGTGCTGTTCTCTGAAATGCCCTCAGGGACTGACAAGATTTCTCTTCACCCAGAACCTGAGGATCCTGCCGCTAGATTAATCTAGTTGAATCTCCTCACCACTCAACCCTATCACCAGAGGAAGACTTCACACTGCCCTGTCCCCAGAGGAAGTCTTCAACTTCAGAGGAAATTGAGTCCTGCCTTGCTAGCTGACCCTAGGTTCTCTGGTTTTGATATATGAGTAATTAATTAAGGACGTAACTACTAACTAAAGCCTTTCCAACCTTCATTTAATTTTCTTCATATTTTCAAGTAATCTGTTTTACTCTCATTGATAGGGAACATCTTAATCTTCCATTTTTACCTTTAAAGAGGTCATCTTTCTGTCTGACATTACCATTTTAATACAATGATTTTGCCAAAAGCATTCTTAGGAAAATCATCTCTGGAGTAACTAACACAGACAAGCTGGAAGGAAAAACAGAAAATTCCTCACTGTGTTTTTAAATTAACTCTCTTGTCCTGACTAGGAAGAGTTGCCTCCAGCTCTTGAAAAGGGAAAATTAGACAAATGAATGGAGAATACATAAAGAAGCAATCCTGTTTAACCCCTCAGACAAAAAATTGGAGCTGTTTACCTCAGAATTTTAACACACAAAAGCTCCAATTTTGCCCAAATACATAGCGTTTTCGTAAAGAAGAGAAAACAACAGATTCTTTCATTATGTCCATAAAACAGTAAAAGGGATATTGGATTTTGAGACAAAAACTTGACATACAAATAAGAATAAAGTGACCATTGTTATAGGACAGGGGGACGTTGTCATCTTGCTACTTCCTGCTGGACAGGGTCAATGTGGGGGGGGCTGGATTAGGGGTTGATCAGACAGTGGGGGTTCCCTCTTCGTGCATCTCAACACGGTCCTTGATAGTTCACAGACACTCATATACATGTGGAAGGAAGGAAAGTAACAACTGATTAAAATTACTATGAGAGTAAGAGTCAGTTTTTGGATTTGCTCCTGAAAATATCTGAAGCAAGGAGCAATAGTTGGCACCAAGGTAATAGCTCATTTTTCTTTTTTTTTTTTTCTTTTGCCAGGGCTGAACTTTAGAGTGATGGACTCAGGATTTGTTTTCAGGCATTTTGATAGCTGTTGGAGTGGCTAGAATCAGTGTCAGTTACCTCTCAAAGGCTCTTAGGTAGGGAAAGAAAACAAACTTAGCCATCATTTAATTTTTTAGGCTAGAAAAATAGTACGTTACCTCCCTTAGCCAAAGGTGGGCACTACAGTATTGTAGGCCAAGATTTGAAGTCTTACATCTGAGTAACATTATCTTATTAGGAAAATC
>NW_008348667.1:325422-330104 GCF_000622305.1 Nannospalax galili | reverse complement strand
CATTAATTACCATGTGCTATGTAGATAGAGCTTGGGCAACATCCTTAAATAAACCTTGACTAGACATCCTTAGACTAGTTGACTAAGCTATGACCTTAGAAATTTTAAGATTATCTATATCTTTGTCTCATTTTAATTTATAGAAACACAGTAAGTGTAGTGGGGAATGGCTGAGGTGGGGCTCAAAGGGAAGAATAGACATAGGGTCAGTAGAAAACTCATTTCTGGATTGGTGTTAAGGGAGGGGTCCTCAAGATTTTTAATTTAAGAGACCCTCTCCTGGTGGCCTGGTACTTGCTGTGTTTCTTGGCTGGTTTTAATTTGTAGAGATGAATCCAACCAGATTGTCCCAAGAGCTTGGCTGCAGTTGGGGTAGACAGGATCACCAGGTGAGGACCAACGTGACTGGAGGGTTTCCTTCACTGTTTTCTGTTGGGTGTGAACCCACAGGTAGGTGTGCTCTCCAGGTTGAAGTGGGTAGTCCATTTGGCCTTTAGAAGCCTGGAGAATTGGCTAAAATTAGGGCCCTAGTGAGGGTCACAAGTTTGGCTGTTTTGACATAGTTCACAAAATGTCACTTGATGACATCTGTGAGAGATGCATATCCTGCCCTGTGGGACTGACCCCGTTGGGGTGAGAGTTGAACTTCTATCCATAAACCAAGTTAGGGTTGGGTTTGGTAGGCGGATCTGGGGAAATTAGGGGATCCCAGTAGGAGAGTTCCTGAAGAGTTTCCAAGCACGAGTGAGTGAGTGAGTGACTGAGTGAGTGAATGAGTGAGTGGTTCAATGGAAGGGAGGTGGGAAGCTGGATTGAGAGGAGGGCAGGAATCAAGGGTGATCGAGGGGTTTTCAAGAAATGTGACATGGAAGAGTTGTAGTTTAGAGGGAGCTAGATTGGCAAGAGATGTGTGGGTTAGTTAAATCCTTAAGCCAGTGGGGGGAATGGATGGAGATCCATTGACCCAAAATGAGCTTCAGTCCCTCCTGATCAGGGGAGCAGCAGCGGCCAGAGCATGGAGATAAGGTTGCCAGCCATGGATGGTGGTATTGAGATATTTAGAGAGATAAGCTACCAGGGCAAAAGTAGGACCCCTCATCTGTCCCGAAATCTGTAATGCCTGGCCCTTATTTTCAGTTGTATAGAGGAGGAATGGACATTCCAGGTTGCAGAGGTCCAGGCTTCCCAGATAGTGTGGAATGCTGCTGTAACAGAACCTAAGATGTCAACAGGATCAGGGAGTTCCCTTTGGAAGCTTCATAGCTGGTACCCTGCAATGTCTAGGAAAGACATAATTTCTTCCTTGGTTGTGGGGTGCTTTAAAGACCTTAGGTAATTTGTCCTATCTATAGTTAAATGGGGGTATGTAGGTGTGAGAAATAACTCCAAGTACTTGACTTGAGGGAGGGAAAGGTGAGTCTTAGCTGAAGATACCCTATATCCCTTGTCCCCCAGAAAATTAAAGGAGTTTGGGTGTGCAAGCCTTGGAGACTGAGAGAGATGAAAAGCAAAGAAGTAGGTTATCTACATATTGTAGGATGGTGGAGGGGTTAAGATCTAGGAAGGTTAAATCCCAGGCTAGGCCTTGTTCAAAGAGTTGAGGGCTATCTTGAAACCCATGGGGCAAGACAATGCATGTTAGATCATAGGTGTGAGTGATGTATTTAAATTTTTGTATGAAGTATGTAGGATTAGTAGAAAAAGAGTGCATTTTGTGTTTGAGGTGAGACAGATCTCCAAGAGAGAAAGGGACATAGACCTTGACCATCCCGTCCATGCCTGCCACCCCCCAAGGTGAAAGATACCATGGGCAGGGGGTTGAGACTGAGTGTGGGAGTGAGTATGGCTTGACGTAGGAGAGGGGTTGGGAGAAGGGGGGGTCCCAGGAGGGGGCCAGAGTGGGTGAGATAGGAGGGGTGTCCTGTCCATAAGGGGATGTAGGGTCAGGAGTATCAGAGACAGGGTCTGGAATTGAAGTAGAAATAGAAGTAGATATGGGTTAGATAAATGGGTTATTTGAGCTAGAAGCCAGAATAGGGGAGCATAGGGAATATTTGGCAAGGAGATGTTTAATGTTTTGGATTTTCTCCAGTAGAGGAGAGTCAGTGGAAGGAGAGCAGGTGACGGAGCACTGGAGAGGGGAGGGGGAAAATCATGGAAAGGGAGTTTGAGGAGGAGAAGGGAGGGGAGCTAGGTTGGGCCCTGGAATGGAAGACAAGGGAGAGTATAGTTAGAGGAGAGCAGGGGGAGGACTTGGCTGTGCCTCAGGTGGGAGAGCAGGAGGAGGTCAGGGCTGGGTCTTAATCAGGGGCAATTCATCCACTAAGGTAGGATAGGAGGGGTAGGGAGGAGGAAGAGGACAGGCGGAGGACGCTGGCAGGTTGGGATCCTCTGAAACTGTCTTAGCCAGAAGAACCTGATGGGAAGAACACAGGATACAGAGGGAGGGATTAGCAGGGAGATCAAAGAAAGCTTGGATGTATGGTAACTTGGACTGTTTGCTGTTAAGATGGCAGACATTTTCTTAATCTCTCAAAACATTGAAGTTTATAGTTCCAGTGTCTGGCCAAACAGAGTCCTTATCTAACTCACACTGAGGCCAGACAGTGGTGCACAAGAACTTCAGGCATTTTGGCCTGATTGTATCTGAAACTCCTAGTTGTTTTAAGGATTTAAAAAGACAAGCAAGAGGTGTGAGAACTTGAGACTCTGAGTGGGTGGTTCCCATAGTGACAAATTATGTACAGGCTGAAGAGGAGATAGAGGAAAAAACAAGCAAGTGAGTAGGAGGCAGAGACAGAACCAAGCAGATGGGAGACAAAGAAAATCCTCTC
Source organism: Nannospalax galili (assembly GCF_000622305.1). Taxonomy (NCBI): domain Eukaryota; kingdom Metazoa; phylum Chordata; class Mammalia; order Rodentia; family Spalacidae; genus Nannospalax; species Nannospalax galili. The sequence goes on along the minus strand of NW_008348667.1, from coordinate 327,270 downwards.
TCTGTATGGAGTGGAAGCAGGATCATGAGTCTGGGCAGGAAAGCACAGCGGACGAGAAAGAGGGAGATGGGGAGGGAATGGGAGGAGAAGGTGGTTTGGCATCGGTCACACAAAATGAGAACTAGGAGAACCAGGCACCCAAAAAATCATCCTTTCTTAGTACAGGTTTGAGTCATTATTTTCCAGTTATTTCCAAGTCTCAGAAGGCAGCATCCTGCAATCAGATCATCAGGGAGAGGAAAGGTGAGATCCTGTCCTGGGCAGGAAGTAGTGGGTATCCCTATTTCTGGAAATAGCATCCCATATCCAGAGAAATGAAGGAGTTTTCTGAAACACCAGTGTGATTTTGAGGCAAGTGAGATGAGCGGAAAACTCTACAATGAGAGCAAGGTATGACCAGCCAGTAGATGGAGACAAAGTACGGGAATGGGATGGGAGAAAGGCAGAAGAAAATGGAGCGAGCCAGAAGGGAGGGAAGCTTGTGGCATTGATCCTGAGGTTTAGTAGAGGCTGAGGAAAGATGAGCCCCAGAAGGGTGGTAGCAAGAGAGAGAGAAAGAGAGAGGGAGAGAGAGAGAGAGAGAAAGAGAGAGGGAAAGAGAGAGAGGGAGAGATGTACTTAAAATTAATATATTTTAGTACCAGGAAACATGTAGATTAAAGAGAGACTATTTTGGCCTGAAAAAAATATTTCAGTGTTAATTTAACATTTTTAGCTAAAAGTTAATATGATACCAAGTAAATTGATTTTAAGAAACATAAATTTATGTTTATGTATTTATGTGTATACATATTTAATTATATAGTCTTTATTAAGAATGTGGTTTATCATTTTTAAACTAAAACATCTTTGATGTAGAAAAACAAAATGAATACCCCTGAAAACACTGTGAAAGTAAACTAAAAACAAAAATGGTATTCAACAAATAGGATTTTATATAACTAGCTTAGGTGTCATTTTATATAGATAATTAGTGGTTTAAAGAAAGAGTTAAGTTTCCATATAGATTTGAGGTAGCATCTTTTCCCTTCTTAAGAGCTAAATAGCTGAAGGGAGTTAATAAAACCTTGTAGGAGACAGGAAATACAAAGGGAAACATTAACAGATTAGGATAAGAATAAATAAAGTCTAAATAGTACTGAAAATAATCCCATTAACTAGTTTCATAACAGACAGTAAGCCCCTCTGTTGAAATTAATTTACACCTTAACAGTTCTCAACTGCACAGTGCCTTTACTCTTAGGCTGTTTTGTTGTTCTCCTCCTTGTCACAGGGTCAGGGGGCCAGCCTGAACTTGGAAAGGAATCCTGGAGATAATAGGCTTGAGTCTGAAGTGGGAGGGCTAATCCCATCTCCAGAGTCAGGGTATCAGTGAGCACAAACAGCACATGACAGTTTACCAATATAATTAATATTACCCTGACATTATAACTAGAAAGCACTTGGGGAATAATGGGGCAGGAACATAAGCAAGCATAGAGCATCTGAGCATCAGAGAGGCAAATAACTTTATTCCGGAGAAAAACAGGCTTAGAATAATAAAGTAGAAAGAGAGGAGTTAAGACCAGTAGAGGCCACATCTCAAGCCTCTCACTTAAGTAGACTATTAATTTTTACTTCTCATTATTATAACTATGTGTTAGTAGTAGCTTATCTCTTGTAATGTTTTGGCCCCAGGTTTCAGCACCATCTGATAGATGAAGTAGGTGATGGATGAATCCAGTTGATCAGGAGAAAGCACCAGGACACAGATAAAACTCTGTCGGAATAGAGTTTATTAGCAAAGGAACACATGGGACAGATTCCCTCCTGGGCAGGGAAAATGTCTGCCCCGGGTCATGAACTGGG
>NW_008348667.1:324281-324670 GCF_000622305.1 Nannospalax galili | reverse complement strand
AAAAATCATTAGAATGTAGCAGTTTGGCAAATAAAGATTTCAATAGTGGGTAGAATGGTAATAAGACACGGGGTGGAGACAGGTTACTATTTATCTTCACTGTTTTCTTATTTCTTCCTATTTTATCATGGGTGTTTTCCACAGTTCAAGGTTCTTCGCAATCATCTCATTGTTATTAAATTTCATTGCCATCACATTCCCTCATTTTCATCAACAAAATCCCTTGTGTCTTATTCTAGAGGAATTCTTTCATAGTCCTGGTGATCACCTAGAGCTTAATGGCCTCTAGCCGCTTTTAGACAAACCTATTAAGTTTATCAAACAAGGTCTGAACGGGAAGACTAGGAGGACCATGATTATTGGTCCTGTTAGAGGGGCCAGCTAGGGGC
>NW_008348667.1:318234-323539 GCF_000622305.1 Nannospalax galili | reverse complement strand
TTTGATAGCTGTTGGAGTGGCTAGAATCACAGTGTGAGTTCCCACTCAAATGGCTTCCAGACAGGGAGAGAGAAAAAATTTTACCATCACTTAATTTTTAGATAAGAAAAATAAGGGGCTTATCTTGCTTGGCTGCAGGTGGTAACTGCAGTGTCGAACTAGGCCAAGATCTGAAGTTGTATATCTGAATAGTATTATTCTTATCAAGGAGAAAATTTTCCCACATGAACATTTAAGCCTAACGTCTGGGAAGCACAGTCTCCCAGACTTTAAAGGAAGTACACTGCTGGGCATGGTGGTGCATGCCTGTAGTCCCAGCACTTGGGAGGCAGAGGCAGGCAGATCTCTATGAGTTCAAGGTCTGGCTGGTCTACATAGTGAGTTCTAGGACAGCTGGGGTTGCAGGGAGATCCTGTCTCAAAAAGACCAAAAAAAAAAGAAGTATACTGATTAATATACTTTAATCTTTGTTTATACTTTACTTTTAGGTGTTTAAGACCATACAGTTGGACCAAATTAACAAAGATTTTTCTCAAGGTCAGTGGAGGATCTGACCCTCAGGGGTCACTCCGGTTTAGGGGGAATTCCCATCTACTTTGTCTTTCCTTTTACCAGTTCCATCTATGCAAGGATAAAGAAAAATTCCTGCTCAAACATGGCTTCACTTGAAAACTGAGGAAACTTTTCCTGTATTGACCCTCCTCTTTATAGAGTTTGAGTCCCCCTAGTGGAGTCTTCATGATAACCCTGTACAGGATGACAAATGACTCATCACAGTTAGAGGACATTTTGAGATGTCCTATAAGTCCCCTGAGACTTAGTCAACCTTAGAGGTCAAGCAACAAAAACTGTCCCTTTAAGTCTCTCTGACCAGATTATTATGGGTCTTTAAGTATGGTTAATAGACATCCAAAAAGCTTAGTTATACCAGTCTGGCAATTTTAATTATTGTGTAACATGTAGATAAAGCTTGAACAAAACCCAACCATTCTTGAATAAACCTTTACTGGACATATAGTCTGTCCCTTAAGTTAGTCTTTATAAGAGTTAAGTAAATACAGTATTGATTGAAATATGACATCAGAAACTTTAAGATTACTTTAGTGGATTTAGAACTTTACTGAGAATGTGATAAGAATTGAATCTTAATATTGTAGGTTTCTGTGAGGAACTGAGCTTTTACTACCTAAATCAGAGAAAGAAGAGATTTGACATCACAGATCAAGTAGGTATAGCCCAGGAAAGGGATGTTAAAATAATTTTCTTAGGTTTGTCTCAAATGAAGACAGTTTCTTTCTTTCTTAGCCCCTATTCCCTTACTTACAGTTTTCAGGAGGAAGTGGGGTGAGGGAGGTCACATCACATAGCTATAGACAGGAAATAAGCTGACCAAGATTCAGACCAAGCTCACTGAAACTGTTTCTCTCTGAACTGTACCCATCTGTTACAGAAAGACAATATATAGCTCCTCTTGAGCCAAATTATCTTGTTATGAGCAAAAGAAAACACAAAAAGTAACAGTTGCATAATGCAGAGAAGCATAAAGGATATTTGTCAGTAGCTACAGGTAACCCCAATACTTGTCTGCATTCATTCAAACTAAGACTGTAATTGGGTATGGAGTAAAGCCAGAGGGGTGGACTAAAGATTTGGGCTGTAACAGCAATCATTATAATGACTCTGTATCTTTATAAACGTACTCAGACCTTTAATAAACTTGCTCAAACATTCTTATTATCCCTTCGATGTTGAAAACATTCAACCACGGATTAATAGCATTTACAAACAAATTGCAATTTGTTACGAGATTTTACTAAGCAATTAATATTCACATCATAAACATACACACACATACACAGACACACACACAGAGACATATATACATACACACATATATGAATATATATCAGACATTAACAATTACCTCAAATATACTATTATAATTAATGTATACATTTTAAGATGTCTTTGTAAGCCCTGATGCAGGTTTTTAAATTACCAATTCTATTCTATTCTATTCTATTAAATGTTTAAAGATATTTTCACCCAGGCTTGGCAAAAATATGGAGCTTGGGGGCTGAAGAGATGGTTCAGCGGTTAAGAACACTGACTGTTCTCACAGAAGTCTGGGGTTCACATCCCAGCACCCACATGGCAGCTAACAACTGTCCATAACTCCAGTTCCAGGGGATCTGATAGCCTCTTCTGTCCTCCGGGGGCATGTCATGACATGGGTGCACTGACCTACATGCAAGCATAACACTCATACACATAAAATAAAAATGATAAATAAAATATTTTTAAAAGTATTTTAAAGAAAATGGAACTGACTACCTGTTTGTTGGCTTTAAAGAGACAGTAGTGGTCAAAATTCCCTAAAAGTATTTGAAATGTTTATATTATACAAAACATATCTAAAAACGGACATGAATGGCATCCTGGAACAGAAGCAATCATCTTTTTAAATTAATTAATATCTTCAAACAATTTCAAAAATGTTGTAATTTAACAATTTTATTTTCCATGAGAACTTACTTGTCAGTCAATTTCATACCAAGTAAATTATTTTTCTAAAAACATAAGTTCATGTAGACCATGTATACATGCACAATTATATATAAGAATGATTTTAGTAACCAAGATTTTGTAATAATTCATTGTTGAGGTTATGTTTCCTGTTATTCTTATTGTGAAAAGGAAATTTAATATAAAGAACTCTGGACAAAGAACACATGGTGTATTAGTCACTTTTCTGTTGCTGTGATAGAAACACTGACCCAAGATTTATAGAAGGAAGGGTTTGAGCTTATGGTTCCAGGGGAATTACAGTCTGTCATGGCAGGGAGGCATGGTGGCTAGAGGTAGCTGGAGCAGAAGCAGCAGAAGCAAAGCTCTCACATCACCACGCAGGCACAGGAAGCAGGAGAGAGCAACTGGAGATCCTGTGAGGCTTAAGAGCTCTGTAAGCCCACCCCCAGTGACATGCTTCCTCCAGGATAGCCACACCTTCTAAAACTCCCAAAACAGTGCCATTATCTGGGGACAAAATGTCCAAACACTTGGAGCCTATGGGGGACATTTTCATTCAAACCATCACACATGGAGAAAGCAAAAGTAATTTGGCAAGAAAGATTTTACTTTCTTATAAGGGGTCAGTCAGATTCAGTTTAAAAAAAAAAAAACTATTTAGAGGGAGAAGAGGTTAACTCCACTGCCCCAGGCCATTAGGTTTGGGAATGTATCAAGCCCCTCTCTTAAACAAAAGTCTTACAAGGTGTGATAGGAATAAAAGATTAGAATTTCTTATCATAAACCAAGTTCTAAGTTTTACAGGATTTGAAGGCAAAAGATAAGGCTTAATATTTCTTACAGGGGGAGATGCCTTTACATAAGAAACCAGCAGACTTCCCCTTGTCTAAGCTATTACATTATATAAGTCAGAGGTGACAGGAAGAACAGTAAAGGAAACATTCAAACTTCAGGTTAAGAATAAAGTTTAAAAGTACTTATTCCGAACATGTTGTAGTCTCATTTTGTCCAGGATGTTCTCTCAGAGGCAAGAGACTAACTTAGGCCATCTTGGGAATCAGCTCTTATACTGTATCCCAGAATAAGCCATGTGCTACTGTGTCTGACCCAGGTGCCAGAGTATGGACGAGTCTAGGGGATTTTAAGTGGGTCTCTGGCCAGATAAGCAGAAGCAAATGAATGCAAAGTGCTTAGCTATGATGGTAGATCATTAAAGCCACAAATGTGAAACTCTCTAACAGTGCTTTAAGAATGATCTCACCAGAAGCGCCTCAAAACCTCAGGAGTGACTGACATAGATGACACGTGGTCACCTCCAGGAGGCTATGGAGCGCTCCAAAGTTTCAGAGACCTCCATTCAAGCCAAATCAGGATCCCGGCTTCAATTGCTGAGAGGAATTTTAGGGATAGCTAGTACTGGGGCACTTCAATGCAGACTTAAACACGAGAGTTAAAGGCAAAAGCTTTGCTTCAGGGAAGAAACGTCTGAGATGCATCCAGGTGGGTGGAGTTCCCAAGTAGAAAAGCAGTCGCCCCACCAAAATAGGCCACAATCTGCCGACAAACAGAACTCTACTTCAGGAGACTGGGAACAAAGGACAAGGCCAGAGTTCTACCCAGGTCTGAAGATGAGTTACTTCCATGACCATCTGGAGTTTGGTTTCCTCAAACCTTTTCTTCATTTGTTAGATTAGATTTGGGAAAGGCATTCAGAGAAAAGAAAAGAAAAGAAAAAAAATCACTACTTGTAAATTTTAACAAACAAATGGTTGGAAGCAAACACGTCTTCAGACTCTGAAAGCAACAAAAAAGAAAACAGAAGTTGAAACCAAAATATTTTCAAAGTTAATAAAATACATAGCTTAAAACATTTCAAAAGCAAACCAAAACCAAAAAGGTAATAAACAAATAGGATCCTTAAGCAATCAACTCAGATGCTGTTTTGTATAAACAATTAGTATTTAAAGGTCTATGAAACATTAAATAGACCTAGACACACTGTTTAATAGATTTAAAGGTGTTGAGGGTACTCAAGTTTATAAGAGATTTGAATCATTATCAAAATATCTAAATTTCTAAATCTGTACATGTGCAGTTTAATTGGTCATGCCAAAATAAAAACCAATAGTTTTGTGCACAATAAAAGCATGAAAAGCAAAAACTGAAGTGGCCAGTCTGTTTTAAAAAATTGTTTTGATGGAAACAACATATAAAGACAATTTTCATAGACATATATGACAGAATTTTGTGAAATCTCAACATATGAGGAAACCAATAGACATCACATAATTACATGAAATCTCAAATAACATATTAAAATTATTATCATAGGCATGAATGACCTAGGGAAGTAAGGAAAAGAAATAACCTGAAAGAGAAGAACAGTAGGAAACTGGCCTTAATAAGGGAGATATGAATGAAAACTGGGTTAGTTTAAGGGAGGGGGGAGGGAAGGGGATACAAGGAACCTAGGGGATAAAGGGAAAGATGGAGTTCAAGAGAGGTAGGGCTGTAGGAGAAGGATATTAGTAAGGGAGAAACGGGGGAAATGGGGGCACCTTAAGTGGGAAAACCATGATGGAGGGGTGAGATAATGTGAGAGATAAACAAGGCCTAGCTAGTTTTGAAAGCCAGAGAGAACCATATTACTCCTACAACCTACTGACAAATTATACATAGCAGATCAAGAAATACATGTCTAGGTAAGGCTTATCTGAGAACAACTGGTCTTTTCCCAAGATTTATCTACTTGACACACAGTAATTAAAAAATCCAG
>NW_008348667.1:317799-318094 GCF_000622305.1 Nannospalax galili | reverse complement strand
TCAACACAGAGGAATCATTTCCTCCATGCTTCCAAGAGAAGCCAACCATGGCTGAGCAGGACCTTTGACTTATCTTCACATAGGCAGAACCAGTAAAAGAAAGGAGCCAGGGGCTCCTCCCAACCACATGTGACCCCTGAGGAATAGATCCTCAAACGACCTTAAGAGTAAAAAATGAATCAGTTTATCTGGACCAACTGTATGGACTTAAACACCCGAAAGGAAAGTATAACCAAAGAATAAATGGGCCAACATAACTTCATAAGAGTCCATATGTATAGCTAATCCCAGACAA
>NW_008348667.1:310989-317594 GCF_000622305.1 Nannospalax galili | reverse complement strand
CTGGAGGTGCCGACACCACAGGAGACAGTAGCAGGGATATCAGAGTATAAGCGTTCTAGTGGGGGGAGGGAGGCTATGGGAGGGTGCTACCAAGGAAGTGGGTGCATAAAAAAAAAAAAAAGTTCTTCAAAGCATAAAAATTTGCTCCTTAGTAATTAGTAGATGTGAAAAACATCACCATTGAAATCTACCTGATGACTTTATATCCATGCTCAGATGCCAAGGAGCTCAGAAAGTAACCGACTGTGACTAGTAATAATCAGATATATAGAGATTAGAAACACATGTGCATCTTAGTGTCAGTTGTATTAAAAATGACTTTTTCTGTATGAAACTGTATTTTAATAATGAAATGGAGATCTTTTTTAAAGTTTAAAACCTCATTTAATTTTATGTCTTATAGAGTTTATACTGATTAAAATATTGTATAACTGTATTAATTCAACTGTAAAGCTAAAAATTTACAGCCAATTTTGAAAGAGAGATGCATCTTATCTCTGGAAATTGTTATTGAATAACTCAACATTTTGCCAAATGAAAGTCTTTCTGGCTAGGGCTACAAAAGGGTGTCAGAACCCCAGTGTATAGCACAGAGCCATCTCTAGAGTAAGCTTTTATACAGAACAAACATAACCAGGAGTGAAAAGTTTAAGTTCCCAAGCTAACAGGTGCAAATCCCCCTTAATAATGTCTATTTTGTTAGGTAACAATTACTGTTTTGCAGAAGCAAGCCAAGCATAACCTAGAAAAGACATAAATCTGCAGTTAGCATGTGCTTTCCAGGACATACTGACCTGTTCTAAAGACAATTGGGGTCCTGCTGATGTGAGTTCCCACACCCTGGGCCAAATTCCTGATAAGTTCAGAGACTAGAGTCAGCCTAAACTTTAACATGGCACAGCTATGGTTAAGAAGGTGCAGTATTACACCAAAAACACAATAACAAAGTTTGACTAGGATGATAGTTTGCAAGTAGGCACTCATCTCTTAAATGTGGACAGGAGGAGAACAACGTCTCCATGACCTCTTCCCAGCTATGGAGTGGTTCCTCCTCCTCTTATGGTAAGTATGTGGCTGATATTAGGGTTCAGGTAGCCTCCTTATGAACTCAGAGGTTCTTCCCCAGCACAGCCTGCTATTGAGCCACTTTTTAGAAAGTTCTCAGTTTGGAGGGTTTCATCTTAATGCCTCAAGCTCCTGCAAAGCCTACAGTTGTCAAGGATCATCTGGAGGACAGCCTGGGTCTGACACTGGATTGGGAGAATCCATTTCAAATTTTATATGTGCCTTTGATGTATGTAGTGTGTGAAGAGTTGGAGAAGGCTAGTCTCTCCCTCCATCATCCACCTCACAACTTATGGGGTCTTACCTTAGGCCACATGTATAAACCCTGTGCTCAGTCACTTTCTGTTGTGGGAAATGAGTGCTTGTTTAAGTGAAACAAACTCAGGAGATCCACAGGTTGGGGCTCTGTCAGATTTTGTAGATGTACCACCATGGAACTGTCACCTTCATTCACACACAATCCTTCAGAGTTTAAGACAGTTGTTTCCTAGTTATTCCCATTAAATTCCTGTTTTACCTAAATGGGTCTGGAATAACCTTGGAATCATGTCAAAGTTTAATTGTGGTCCCATTTTCTGTTTAGTTGGAGACCAGCACCACCTTGGAATCACATTGAAGCTTCAGATGTAAACTCCTATGGGGGTCAGTCTGTGCCAACTCCTATCTGTCTACCCCAGAGGCCCTTACCTGGTCTGGATCCCCGGTCTGATTCTCTGTCTTACTTCACCTGGTGAGAGCTCTGGTCCAGGGCCTCACAGTCCTCTCTGGCCTCCTGGAAGGAGCCCCCAGAAACCTTTAGAGGTTGCATATTTCTCTGTTCCAGGGCTGCCGGTAGGATGCAGAATTCAGGAAAGGCAGCCTCTATGACCAGTGGGGTACAGCTTGATCTCGCTGGGGCCTTCAGAAATGTTACTGAAAATTCTGATAGTCAGGAAACCAATAGGCAAGTCAGGTGAAGAAAAGGCAGTTTGATAATGCCAGCAGGTTGCCATCTGGATTATTCTATAATGGCACTGGCCCTAAGCTAAAGTTTGTAGGGAAATTTATACTAAGCAAGCAATAGGACACTCCAGAAACATATATGTGGTAGTTAAGCAAGTGGTCACACATAAACAAGTGTTTGCAAAAGATCTCAAGACTGTAGGACTTCGGCAAACAAAAGTTTCAATGGTGGGTAGACTGGTAATAAACCTCAGGGGGCAGGGGCAGGTTCCTGCTTACCTTCCTCATTCTTTCCTTATTCCTTGATAGCTCATCTTGGGGACTTTCCATGGTTCAAGGATCTTAGCAACAACATTAAATTTAACCTTTTGGCACTTGAAAATTGTTATATCTAAGATGTATTACATTATTTGTTTAGAGACTCCAGTACCTTAATAATTTTGAGTTTCTCTGCAAAATTCATTGTTTCAATAATGCTCAAGTGACTGTCATAAATGGTGTCTTTAGCCTTTCACTTTTACCTTGAAATTTTTCAAACAAATATTAAAAGTATACTGCCACATGTATGAGAGTGCACTGAGTGGTAAACCTCAGACTTTCCTGTGCACACCCCAGGATCTTGGCAAAGGCTGATTAAGGATCACTTGGTCCGTGGTCAGGCTCTGATTCCTTCTGCTCAGCTCACAGGGGTCTCTAACACTGCTCAGCAGCAGCAGATGCACAGAGGAATGAGGTGACATTTTCAGTGGGTCTCGACTTTGCCTGCATGCAATAACCAAAGCTTTTCTTGTCTCCGTTTCTATCTGGATCTCAGGTGTACAGAAGTATGTGTAAAACAGCACATGATGTGATACATGACTGCCTGTAATCCAACATCAGCTCATTCACTCCTCTCCTCACAACCCTAATGAAACTCTCAACATTTCCTCTCACTCACACCTACAGGAGTTACTATCTTCCTTATGCCGTTTACTCCACTCCTTGGAGGAACTGCCAATTCCGTTTTTACTTATCTCTCCATTTTCTCTCTTTCCATTTCTCTCTCTAACAAATCAAACACTCACTAAATAATACAAAAAACTAAAAGTATAAAAATATTAAATATCATTTAATGCTTTGTCTTTTTATGTATTTTTTACTTAATTTATTATTTTTATTTTATGTGTATGTGTATTGCCTGCATGTATGTGCATGCACTTGTATCATGCAATGTCTGCAGAGGAGAGCAAAGGGCCTCAGATCCCCTGGAACTGGAGGTATGGACAGCTGCTACCTGCCACGTGGGTGCTGGGATTCGAACCTGGTTCTTCTATGAGAACAGCCAGTGCTCTTAACCACTGTGCCATCTTTTCAGCCTCAGTGCCTTGCATTTCTTAATTATGTTCTGAAATTTCCTCCAAGATGCTCCACGTGGCAGTAACACACTCTGTTCTTTTTGTTGCATAGAATTCCACATTATCAATATAGCACAATGTATATTTTACACCATATTGGTGCTAAATTAGTTCTGCTATGCGTATTACTGAGCTCCCCTATAAACAACTTTCTTAGGATTAAAATTATGGTATGTTAATATATATATTTGTTCAGATTTAAATGATTAGCTTCAAACCATTTTCCATAAAAGGATGGAGAATTTTTTTGCCACCAGTACATTGTATATCAAACTCATTTGAAAGAAAAACCATCCAGACCTATAAAGTCAAATTAGTCTCTAAATGCCCTTTGGTGGGGGAGTCCATCCACTGGTGCTTGGCTAACTTGGCAAGAACCTCGTCCTTAAAAAAGATTGTCTTTCCTTTAAGGAGATTGTCTCAGCCATCCATTGCCAATAGTTCCTCAGGCATGGTTGGGGTTTCTTACCCACTTCCCCATGAGCTTGCTGATATTTTGTAAGACATGAGCTTATGTGATAATTTTGCATGCTGTTACCATTGCTGTGAGTTCACAGACTTATAGATAGATGACTAGATAGGTAGATAGATGATAGATAGATAGATAGATAGATAGATAGATAGATAGATAGATAGATGATAGATGATAGATACATGATAGATACATAATAGATGATAGATGATAGGTAGGTAGATAGATGATAGATAGATAGATAGATGATAGATATGATATAGATACAGATATATATGTAATTTAATAGATATGTACATATACTACATAATGAGGTTACTTGTATGGATGCTGGAGAAAAGTTAAATTTCATTTCTACTTGCTGTTATTAATTTATGACTATTCTCCTCACCTCATTAATTTCCATGTCTGAATGTCCTTATCTCAAGGACACATGGCTTGTTCACTTACAGGCACATCTTTCATCTCCTGCACTGCCATGGTGCCAATAATGGCACTCAAGATTTACTTAATGTTGCTTATTGTACTTTCTTAATGCTGTGTGTTATTATCATTATTCTATTGAATTTTTTTGTTCATGTTTATCAGCAGTCTTGATTGATGGCACTGCTTGTGTATGATGTTACGAAGCATCCTGGGAATAAACATGGAGCAGTAAAATGATGTTCTTTTACTGAGTGTCTTCTTTGTGTTGATAGAGTCTGGCTGCAACCTTCACAGCCCACAACTTCAACTGCAGGAAAAGAAAACCAGAGCTAAGAAAACTTAGAAACTTGCATGAGTTCATAAAGCCATTTGCAGAAGTAAAACGCAAACACATGTCTACAACTGAATTCCATGACCAATTTGTACTTGCAGTAACGCAGTGACGTACCCAGAGTGCAGACGGAGCTCTTGGGTGCAGCCCTGTTCTGCGTCAACACTAGCCAGGGATGCCTCTGAGGGTTGCAGCGGCACCTGACCTCAGCTTACATTGGCCCTCACAGCCACTGCTCACAGAGTAGAAGAGGATCAGATGCTGACAAGACTCCAAATACAAATTAAAGGTGAATTAATACTGAGCCCTGATCCAAATCCAAATTTCCCTTTTGTTTCTCACAAAAATATTTTATTAAATTAAAAAATATTGTTTCTCGTGGAAGGATTCATTGTCCAATTAATAATTCTCACAGAGTAAAAAACTATGCAATACTTTTCTGCTAAAAAAATTAATAACTGGAGTTCATAGTACTTTATTATGTTATTTCTATCTTGATGCATGTTTGTATTTATTTGTATGTATCTATTATCAATCTTTGATCATCTACCTATTATCTATTGTTCTATGTATCTATGTGCTTATTGATATATTTACCCACCTATCACTTACCAATCTATCATCATAATCATCAATCTACTATCTATCATCTATCTTCCTATGTATTTGTGTATCTATATATCTACCCATTTTCATCTAGCATCTATCTATTAGCTATCATCTATCAATCAGCTTTTATCTATTTCTCTATCATCTATCTATCTATCATCTATCTGTCTATCTATCTGTCTGTCTTTCTATCTCTATACACACACACACACACACACACACACACACACACATACTGGGTACACTAGTTTTCTGATTTTGAGACCCTCTGGCAAAGAGAAAAGATCAGAACACTGACTCCAGAGGGTGCTGTCCTTACTACAAAATTACACACAATCCTGAACTTTGCAGCCTGAATTTATGGCTAAACAAACGGATCAAACACCAGTGGAGTAGAAATTTATTTTACAGATATATATATATATATTATTCAGAGGATCCATTTATAACATTATATACTAATTCCATAGCACCACACTGAGTTACAAGTGTTTCACAGAAAAAGCCCAAGATTTAATGGCTCTGGTTCTGAGATGATGGGAGCTGTTTCATTTTGCAATAAGTCAATCATTGTTCCTCTTAGAATGCACCGTGAGGGTACTGTGCAGGGGAAGGAAGCAGCTTCAACTGTAATATGAAGATTTCTCATCACTTCCCCTTATAGACACAAAGTGTAAAGCATTACTCAACTGAAAAATTCTATCTGGGATGGAGAGATGCCTCCACAATTTAGAGCCCTGGATCCTCTTACAGAGGAAGCAGGTTCAGTTCCCAGCATCCACTGATGGCTCACAGCTGCCTATAACTCCAGTATCAGGGGAGCTGACACTCTCTTTTCTCCTCTATAGGCACTACACGCATGTGGTACACTTACAACCATGCAGGCTCTCACACAGATACATAAAATAAAATGAATAATTTTGACCAAAAAAAAAAAACTCCACCATGCTACCCCAAAACATTATTTTAGAAAATATAAGTTCAAATGCTGAAAATTGGCAAATGTGTGTTTCTATGTTGTATCATTTTTATTAAAGATAATTTAATAAAAGATGGGGAATAAATCTCTTTTGAAACATTATTTTTTATGAATGTGTGTTCTGCTTGCATAGATATAAGTATAGCATGTGTATGCAGTGCCCATGGAGGTCAGATGAGGACATGAGATCTCCTAAAACTGGAGCTACAGGTGGCTGTGAGCCACCGTGTGGGTCCTGGGAAGCAAACCCAAGCCCTCTTCAAGAATTCATTTTAGCCTATCAGAAAGTCATATAAAAAGATAGTTTCATAAGTTTCTCAACTAGAATTTATGGTTTATTTTTCTTAACACTAAACAGCACTTTATTATTTTTTTAATTTTTATTTA
>NW_008348667.1:309269-310912 GCF_000622305.1 Nannospalax galili | reverse complement strand
TCCTCTATAGGCCCTACATGCATGTGGTACACTTACAACCATGCAGGCTCTCACACAGATACATAAAATAAAATGAATAATTTTGACCAAAAAAAAAAAAAAACTCCACCATGCTACCCCAAAACATTATTTTAGAAAATATAAGTTCAAATGCTGAAAATTGGCAAATGTGTGTTTCTATGTTGTATCATTTTTATTAAAGATAATTTAATAAAAGATGGGGAATAAATCTCTTTTGAAACATTATTTTTTATGAATGTGTGTTCTGCCTGTAGCATCTGTATGCAGTGCCCATGGAGGTCAGATGAGGACATGAGATCTCCTAAAACTGGAGCTACAGGTGGCTGTGAGCCACCGTGTGGGTGCTGGGAACCAAACCCAAGCCCTCTTCAAGAATTCATTTTAGCCTATCAGAAAGTCATAAAAAAAGATAGTTTCATAAGTTTCTCAACTAGAATTTATGGTTTATTTTTCTTAACACTAAACAGCACTTTATTATTTTTTAAATTTTTATTTATTTATTTTATGTGTGTGAGAGTATTGCCTTCATGTACGTGAGTGTACCCATGACCTACAATGCCTGAAGAGGTAGAAGAGAGTGTTGGATCCCCTGGAGCTGGAGTTACAGTTTGTAGCTGTCATGTGGGTGCTGGGAATTGACCTTGGGTTCTCACCAAGAGCAGCCAGTGCTCTTAACCACTGAGCCAATGCTCCAGCCCCCTAAATAGTGTTTTAGTGCCCATATGTCTATACAGTGAAACATGGTTCAGATTTATGTATTTCAAAGGTTCAGACAAATGTGAACTCAAAACTTTTTCTAAATAGTAGATGAGGAAACTGTTCACTCACTAAAGTTGTGTACTTCCACTTTTTAAAATGAAGATAATGTTTCCATTCTAACACTGTAAGAAAAATAGAAAACAGGTCAAGGAAATATTTTGTACAGTTTCTAGCAAACAATGTAAGTTTGATAAACCTTATTAACTACAATAAAGGCATTTTAAGAAATGTTTTTATTGTTAATGATTGCATTTTTTAAAAACGCCCGTGTCTTTAAAATTATGTTGGGTCTTACTTAAAACTAAATTAATTAAGCATTCAGATAGTGTTTGGGATCTAAATTTCCCAGATACTTGATGACTGTCAATAATTTCAAGAACTGTTCTTTACATGTGGTTCTTTCGAAGAACCCCACTAGGAGACTTTCAGCATCATGAGCACAGGCAGCCATGATGGAGTCCTGAAGAATAGAATTCCTCCGTCGCCTTCAGTTCCAGGGGAACAGGAGGAGTGGTTTGCTTTTGAAGATTTGAGGCAGGGGGCATGTTTAACGTGACCTAGGGATAAGGATTATCTGTGCTTCTGCCCAGGGCTGGGGAACAACAGACCAATAGCTGTGAGGGGGAAGGAGAGAGCTGCTGAGGACTGATTTCTGGGAGAGGAAGGCAGCCAGAGGTCTGAAACCTAACATTTACATGCTGAGAATCAGGTAAGAGCTTCCAGCAGAAGAGGAAGAAGTGAGAGAATAGGTTTGAAAACTGAACAAGATGTGTGTCAATTCAAAATGTCTCTGGAGGTGGAAAATGCATTCCCTTCTCTGGTTCTAAAGTTTACACATCCATCTGGGAAGCTGTTGTGAGGGG
>NW_008348667.1:282407-309201 GCF_000622305.1 Nannospalax galili | reverse complement strand
ATTACACAAGGACCATACAGATACCTTGTTGCTGCCGTGTGACCGAGAGGAGTGAAAATCAGTGAGTTTGCTATAGAGCCACCCTGCTAATTCTCATTCACAACTACAAGGGAGAGCATCTTTAATTAGAATTTAATAGGCACAGGTCTATGAAAACAACCCACAAAATCGAATGTTTTCCTGAAAATCCATCTCTGAGCTAATGGTAATCAACTCTAACACAAACCAGACCAAGTCTTCGTAACTCTTTTCTGGTTGGCATAAGAGAGATTGCCATTTCAGTACTTCTGAATCTGTTTCTGGTGCTAACGAGATTTACCATGATTTCAGTGAAAACTGTGACCACCTACGGTTGTTATTTGCATGTCTGTGTGTATGCCATATGTGTACATGTGTGCTTGCCTGTCTGTTGGTGAACCTGTGTGGGAACGTGTGAAGAGGCTGCAGGTTAACTGGGTCTTCCGCACCTCTTCCCACTTTACATAGTGCGCTCACCAGCTTGTCCATGCTACTTAGCCAGCTTGATTCAGGAAGTCTCCATCTCCACCTCCGAAACTGATCACAGGCTGCCTCTTCTGAAACCCATTCATACTCTGCCTTGATCAAATGATCATTGTTTGTGAGAAAGAGTTTATCTTCTGCCTGTCACCTTCTTTCCTCTACAGTGTCGCTCTCAGATAAAGGGAAGGCCAGCCTTTGTACCTATCGGTTGTTATTTGCATGTCTGTGTGTATGCCATATGTGTACATGTGTGCTTGCCTGTCTGTTGGTGAACCTGTGTGGGAACGTGTGAAGAGGCTGCAGGCTAACCGGGTCTTCCGCACTTCTTCCCACTTTACATAGTGCGCTCACCAGCTTGTCCATGCTACTTAGCCAGCTTGATTCAGGAAGTCTCCATCTCCACCTCCGAAACTGATCACAGGCTGCCTCTTCTGAAACCCATTCATACTCTGCCTTGATCAAATGATCATTGTTTGTGAGAAAGAGTTAATCTTCTGCCTCAGTCACCTTCTTTCCTCTACAGTGTCGCTCTCAGATAAAGGGAAAGCCAGCCTTTGTACCTACTATGTCACACAGTGACTGACATGAATAAATACTAAAAACGTTTCAAGAAATCAGACACGAATTCGTCCCCTCATGAGACATCCAGTCTTCATTTCTCCTGAGTTCTATTTTGCAACTTGAGATTTCAAAGTTTCTCAAGTCAATGATAATGAACAATTTTTGAAGGCTATTTTTCCATATAGTTTACCACTAATAAGTTAACAAACTAATCACACAGAAAGCTTCATGGCTGATGTGCTATATCAAATAATCATGGTTCATGTCTCTTGTTTGAAAAATCTGAAAGCCATTTCATTCTGTCATTGTGGACTTCCTGATGCTGAGTGGTTCCATTAGTTTTTCTCATTACCGAAGTCTATTAGATTTTTCTTCCAGGACTGTAATTGTATCATGCAGTGCCTAAGGAGGTCAGGTCTCCAGGAACTGGAATTACGGCCTGTGGCCTGTTTTTAGCTGCCATGTGGATGCTGGAAATTGAACCCAGGTTCTCTGCAAGAGCAGCAAATGCTCTTAACTGCTGAATCATCTCTTCAGGTTCAGTATTTCAAATTTTAATACAAATTATATTGTCATTCAATTTCAAGCTTAAAAATCTTTAATAGTTCCACAAAATTTAATGATAATGAATTAAGTACAAGCACCACAGAGATGGCATGTGATCCTTTCTCTTACCATAAACACCAAGCTTACTGCAAGAGCAGCAAATGCTCTTAACTGCTGAATCATCTCTTCAGGTTCAGTATTTCAAATTTTAATACAAATTATATTGTCATTCAATTTCAAGCTTAAAAATCTTTAATAGTTCCACAAAATTTAATGATAATGAATTCAGTACAAGCACCACAGAGATGACATGTGATCCTTTCTCTTACCATAAACACCAAGCTTGACTTCATCCCCTCTGTCCACATGCAGCCCCAAAATTATTCATGCCTCTGAAAAGAGCTAGCCGAGAGAGAGTAAGCAAAGCAGGGGCAAGATGAGGAGCACCCTGGGAAGAGGGTGGAGCTGCTGCCATATGGAGAGTGAGCAGACGGAGAGTTAGCAGTGGCCATGTTGGAACTCCGGGAGCAATCAGGGAACGGTGGGGTGTCCCATGGAATGCAGCATGGGGCTTGAATGGGGGAGGGGTATGAGAAGCTGTTTCTTTGTAAGCCACCCCCTCCCAAATGTCATATCAACTATGCAAAACCAAAAACAGAAATGTGTTATGTCGGTTTTGTCGATCTGCGTTAGGACCCAAGATCCCAGTGCCCGAGGACCCTCCCAGAGGGCGGGAAGGGAAAATTTAGTGAAATACCACACAAACATGCCTGTACTAGACATGAAGAGGAGTTTGGTCTCTGCTTCCATACACATCACACCCCAAAATGGGTGGTCATTTCTGATTCAGGTCTGTCTGGAGCATCAGAGGATGATCTGTCTTTTGGAATTCCTTTCATATTTGAAGTCCTAAATCAAATCCCTGAATAAGTTTCTGTGTTCCCCAGACAAAGGATCTACTCTGTTCCTCCAAATGCAGATGTGCATTTTTGCTCACTTAGCTCCTTTTTTCTTCCACTCTGATTGCTACAGATGGGGTGCACACATGTGCACACGTCTAAAAATGATATAACTCTAATGAACTATAACAACACAGGAAATATTTTAAATGGCGATGTTTTATAGCTATATTTTGCCTTTTGAGGTGGTGTCTCATACAGCCCACACTGGCTTCGAACGCACTGTGTAGAGGCAGGCCTGAAACTCCTGGGCTTACCAGTACCAGTGAACTCTGTGGAGGAATTGATCTTTAAAGTTGGAAGAATGAACAATATCGGAAATTAAAACTCTGTAAAAACAAACAAAATGCAGACTGCTTGTGAGGAGGACGCTTCTAGAAAAGGGTGGTTCAGGACCTGGCAAAGAAAGGCCGAAATTGGAGAGGCGTTTCGGTTGGCGAACCCACACCGAGATCACGGTTAACCGGGAACAGCACGCCCGCTGCTTCCCTCTCCACCGCCGGTGGTGTTCTCTGTGCAAAGCTGGGTGGAGGGAGAGTCTCACACCTGCACACTCGGGGGAGGGAGAGTCTCACACCTGCACACTCGGGGGAGGGAGAGTCTCACACCTGCACACTCGGGGGAGGGAGAGTCTCACACCTGCACACTCGGAGGACGGAGAGTCTCACACCTGCACCCTCGGGGGAGGGAGAGTCTCACACCTGCACACTCGGGGGAGGGAGAGTCTCACACCTGCACACTCGGGGCACGGAGTGGGCCTGCAGAGCTGAGCCGCGGTGGGTGCCTGGGAGTCTTTCTCCTCTGCCCAGGCTCGGGCTCCAGGGATGCTCATACAGCACAGCACTTGGCCCTTGTATCTGCAGCTCCACCTACTGGGCTGTTACTGATTTTCACCTACCGGCCGCTGTTTATGTCTTTGATGCTTTTTTGATGTGTATTTTTTAAGAAGAAAGGGGAGACGGTAAAGAAGGAGCATTTTTGCGTTCAGCAGGAATGGCGGGCAAAGTGCGGCTCAGAACGTCTTCTCTGTCAGGACTGGGAAGACGCTGGTTGAGGAGAAGGACCGTCGTACTTCCTTGGGACTGGCAGTATTGCTGTCTGAGCCTAGCATGCACTTCGATAAGCTCCCTGCTCTCACTTTTGACTTAGACCTTCTTAACTGGTCACTTATGACCTCGCTAGATTGTCATCCCCATGGGTCCATGTCGCAGAAGAACAGGCTACTTGATTTGGGGTGATGGAGTTTAATTGGTTTGTTTTTTTATTTTGGTTTGTGTCTGGGAAATTGATGAGAATGTTAGAGAAAAATATCACTTGCTTCTGTATTTCCCACCCTTCTGTAAACATTTACAATTTACCATAATGAAGTCAGGACAGTCACTGGGAAGAAAGACAAACATTGTCACTCACAAGCCGGTGGTTACTCAAATACAAACTATTGTAATATAATGTGATACATTTTCCCTTTTGGGTGCAAGTAAAGAGCTACGTGTTCATTTTGGTCTTGAATTCTTGATCTTCCTGCCTCAGTCTCCCAAATGCTGGGATTACAGGTATACACCACCATACCCAGCTAGGTGTTCCTTTTTAAATGCGATGTAACAAATTGCTGACAAGCTTTGTATCTTAAAACTACATATATTCATTTTTTTCATACAGTTCAGGAATGGAGAGCAGCTAGGTGGTTTTGAGGCACAGGGACTGTGAAAAGATGACCGTCAGTGCAGAGCTGCCTTAGTTCCGAGGCTTGATTGTGGCTACAGAATGTTCTCTGCTCACTAGATTTGCTTCCTTGGTAGCTGTTGGCTCCGTTCGTCGGTGACCTGGCATGTAAGCGTCTTCACAGAGATTTTCCAAACAGCAGCTTTCTATTCCTCCTAAGACAGAGGAGCAGGGTCTTTTAGCAAAGTCAGAAGTTAGCACTGGTTTTACCATATGCTCTTAGATATGCAAGAACTTCAGTTCACTAACAAGAAGGCTACGTAATGGATTGACCGCTACAGGGAGACGTGTCATAGGTGCCATCCTGAAATCCTGTTCAACCATGTGCAGCCTGGTCCACAGTGACACAGGGTCTTCTCTCATACAGTATAATCACATCCCATTCTAGGGCCCAGGGACTGATCACCAGGTGAAGTTTAGAACCAGTGTGCAGACCTAACACCATGGTTATAGGGGATTATGACTGAGAACAGGTACACTCATCCATAAAATTAGCCAAAAATGTCATCCCTGACCAAAACTAATTACAGGACACAAGAAACATAAGGAGAACAGGAAATATAGTAATTTTTTGTTTGTTTCTGTGACCAAATGCCTGGCAAAGTAACTTGAGGTTAGAAGGGTTTATTTTGGCTTACAGTTTAGGTAGAGGGTTTACTGTGGTGTTAGGAGGTGAAGCAGCTGGCCACACTGCTTCAGCTGTCAGGAAGCAGAGAGAGAGAGATGAATACTGCTCAATCTCCCCTCAGTCAAGGTCTCCAGTCCATGTGATGGTGCTGCCTACATTCTGTCAAGCTTTTCTGTGAGCAAACATGTAGACATATCCAGAAGCGTGCTTCCGTAGTGAGTCTAAATTCAGTCAAATGGACAATCGAGATTAATCATCACAGAAGGTGTTGAATGGTTATAACAGTGTGATAATTCTTAAATCATGTTTCACAAAGATTGATCACTTCTTGATTAGGTCTTAAATTCACCCTTAATTGCTAAGAGTTTTAACAGAGCTCAACAGCACTATGAGGCCTTATTTCTAATCTTTCTGAGACCATCAGGAAAGATGAGGTTGTCGTTCTGCCTGCCATGTGACTTGTGGTGTTCTGAAATACAGGAAAATCATCTTAGATCATAGTTTGTAACCCGTTATGAAATGATTGCATTCACTGATTAAGAATAGGATCTATAAGCTACTGCTATTGGAAAATATCCTACTAAATTCAAGCTAAATAAATTAAAATAAAAAATTCTATCATATATTTTAGAAAATTTGTCAGAAATTGGCATCAGGCTTTGTAATGTTGCATCTGACAATCAAAGGCAAAAAACTATGAGGGAAAAATGCCGGGCATGTTTGTGCTCATCTGTAATCCCAGTACTTGGAGGGCTGTGGCATTTGGAATAGCACCAATTTGAGACTATCCTGAGGTACATAACAAAACTATGTCTCAAAAAACGAAGGAAAGAAAGGAAGGAAGGAAGGAAGGAAGGAAGGAAGGAAGGAAGGAAGGAAGGAAGAGAGAGAGAGAAAGAAAGAAAGAAAGAAAGAAAGAAAGAAAGAAAGAAAGAAAGAAAGAAAGAAAGAGAAAAGTTAAAAAGGCATGTGTCCGTTGCAAGGTCTTGATAATGCAGATGCTGGGCCTCAGCAGATGGCAGATGGATTACCGTGTGTTTATGGAAATGGAACATGGACAGACTAGCCTAGAAAATGCCTGGGCATATGACGCCAACCTCCCCAACCGCTCCTGTCAGTGAGGACCCATTTGTTTTCTGTCTGTTTGTGTTTTCAGGCCTTGACTGAACATCTTGTGGTCTTAGCCCTGGATAGAGCTGTGGCCAGTTATCTTGTGGACTGGGGGTTAGAGTAACAAATAGCCCTATAAAATTAAATGGTCAAGATTATAAAATCTCCAGTCTGTCGGGAGACCCACCTTTCCAGTTTCACTGGTCAATCATCTGGTCAAAGGATCACCCCTAGGAAGCAGGTTCAACTTAAGATATGCCAAATAGATGAGTGGAATACCTAGTGCATTAATGAGATAGTGAATTTTTCCTGCCTGAAATCCTACCTCCTAGTACGGTGCTTCTGGACCTGGCCACAGACATGTAGGTATCTGTAAGTCTTCCCGCATTCCTGAATTCCTTGGGAAAGTGAAAATCTCTCCTTTTCTTCACATCCCTTTTCTAAACACACTTTATGGCTTTGGGCTGCCCCTAGCATTTTGTATTTCTCTACTTTTTCTCTAAAGCTTCCTTCTAGCCATGTGGCTGCCAGTCAGCCACGTGTCCGACCTCCATGCAGACTCCAAACCTGCCTGGCTCCATGGCTTCCCTTCCTCCTCCCTTCCATTCTCCTGCTCAAGGCAGTTAGTGAGATGACCAGCTGTCCCGTCCTGAGGATTTTCCTTAGAGTTCTAATAAAACTGTCCTAAGCCTTCCATTTGGGCCTTTCTTAGATTCTTTTATGAATGAGACCAAGATCCCTCTGGTGGACGCTCTTTCTCACCATTTCACTGGCCCTATTTACAGTGATGACTAGCTATCTTGTGGCCTTGGCCCTGTGGGCATCCATTGCCATCCATCTTGTGGGCCTATCCCTGTTCACAGTGACAACCAGCCATCATGTGGTCTTAGCCCTGGGTGCAGCCATGCGCAGCCATTGTCTGTCTTTAGCCATGATTAGCTACATTTATCTACACATCCTCCCATTCTTCATTTACTTTGGCTCAGTCATTATCTGACTCTTGCTGTATGTTCAAAACAGCTCTGACTTCTTGACAGTGGTGTGCCATCTTCACACCACGGACTCACTTTGAACTTCATTCCGTCATTGACTGGGATTTACCCTTCTGGCCCAGAGGGAAGTATGTTTCTCAATATTCCTTCACAAATCAGAGTAAAAGGTTTTGTGGGTCTCACTGCCTATTCAAGTCACAGATACACATGAGGACTTTATTGCACGGTGATATCTCCATGATATGAATTGCCTGTCACTACTTGTAGCTTTACCCCCTGAGTTCAGAATCAGCCTGCAGCCACGTGCTCTCCATCTGCAGTCCTGCTCTGCACAGTTGCTCTGAAAATTAATCTGTCCATGACAAGACTGCCTTGCTCAGGGCAATGTCAGCATGGGTTTTGTTTTTACTGAGTGGAAGAACAGAGGGTTCCAGTGACAGATTCTTCAGAACAAGTAATTATACACATTCTTTAAGGGTCAAGTGCATTTTAATTTTTATTTTGTACATTTTTAAAGAATAACGAAGCTATTAATCACATTTCTGTCACATTGCCTAAGCTACTGGGGATGCACTGTCTGTTAATGAATAGCGTAAAGGTTACTTATCTGCTGGCTATGAGCTACTTAAAGATGGAAGAGTTTATTTTGTTCCAAGGTATGAGGGCCCAGTCCATCATGGTAGGGAAGTCATGGTGCTGGGGGAGCCTGAGGCAGCCGGTCACATCACATTCCCAGTCAGGAAGCCAAGAGGGATGAATGCTGATGATTAGCTTTCTCCCTTTTATTTGGTCTGACACCTCAGCCAGTGGAATGAGGTCCCCCACATTTAGGGTCTTCTCACCTCAATTAACCTAATCTGGAAAATTCCCTTGGAGAGAGGCTCAGAGATTTGTGGCCTAGCAGATTCTAAATCCTTTCCATTGACAATCAAGAGCAGATACCAGAAATTGTGACTACTGTATTAGAAATGTCTGAGTATGCTATGGGTCATTGCAAAGTAAACCTAGCAGCACCAATGTGTGAAAAACAAAACGAACCCAAATCTGTGATCTGACAGATCTTGGGCTCTCGGGATAGCAGTGTTGTGGTAAAGGATGCGACTCCCTCCTTTGTACAGGTATGAGATGATGACCATGTGTTCTTAGCTCCCTTTGCAGAAGTCAGAGCTCTAGATAAGGGACTGGCCATTTTTTCTGCACTGACTTAAATGCAGACAGGCATTTCCTTATTGAAACATTATAACTGACTTCACATCTGCACTTAAAAGTGTGTCCTGTTGGAGAAGAATACCTCATTTACTTCTGGCACTTTCCATTTTGACAATTAATTTAATGACTCCATGTGCTTACTAAATTGTGAATATGTACCCTGACAAAGACCACCTCCTCATCTTGGGACGCCTACACAGACATAGGTCAAAGATGAGATGCTAACTATGCATCTTCGATTGTATGTTCAGACCATTTCTTATGATGGTTGTGCTAATTTCCTTTTCTAACAACAGAGTTTCCTTTCCTCCACATCCTTATCAAATATATTATTATATTTATTTTGACAATAGCCATCTCAACAGTTGTGGAATTTGTATTTCCTTGATATTAGAGATGCTGAACACATTTCAATTACTTAAGTGTCACCTTTGGAAAGATTCTCAAGTCTTTTGACTTTTTAAAATTGGGTTAATTTTCTTATTTTATTATGTTGGCTACTAAATTGGAAGATTTCCTTATACACTGTGGATATTGACCTCCTATGTGATATATGGTTTTCAAATACTTTTTCCTACTGGAGTCTCCAAAATACTTAAAAAGCTACAACTTATAGGTAAGAAATAGATCATTATTATATTCAACATTTTTTAACCCTCCCAGATATTTAAAGAACTTAACTTCCACGGCAAGGGGATTACTTATCAAGCCTTTGGTTTGGAATGTGCAATTACTCTATCTTTAAATTTATAACAGAATTAATTTTGAGAAGTACCCTTCTATTTGGCTAAGAAAGAGAAGGCATGGCTTTCATATTATGTTTTGATGTTTTCTTCTCAGTCATTACATTGGGTTTCCTACATACAGAAAGTGCAGCTTCAACCTGTGTACAGAAATAGTGATGCTCTTAGATACATAAGTCAGGTCACTTATTCCTAAACACACCTCAGCATTTAGAGTCTTACTAGCAATTTTTCTTTTTATAGACGTCGATATCCATACAAAGTCACACAGTACACTTCGTGCTTCTGAGAACAATGGTAATACAGCATTTAAAAATAATCAAGTTTTAAAAATAGCACTGGGATATTAAATTTGAAATCATGAAAAGCTAATCTACTTTTGACCCAGCTTTCAGAAATGTTAGTAACACACCTTACTGTCATCATGAAAATACTTTAAGGAGTTCTAGAATCAGTTCATTGGCTTCTCAAAATGCATTTCACAGAATATTAATCAGGTATCAAGAATTAAGTCAAGTAGAAGAGCTGGTCAGTATGACTTGACATTGTACAGCAAACGTTACCTGCTATAGGTTCCCATAAGTCCTGAGGTTCAAAAAATGAGATTTGAATCATTATTTCCCAATGTAGCTGTCTAAAACCTTTTTTCTGTTTGTATTTATTTCCACTTTCATGAACCCTGTCCGTGTGTTTATGGTCACCCTAGAAAGGCTGGGGCTGGAGATAAGTCAGGAAGTATGTGAGGCTTGTGGCAAAACCGATGGAATCTGGTCCTTTCAGGAACACATGCTCTGAATATGTCTGCTTCCATCTGTGTATCCAAACTGTCTTATATTTTTATTTTGGCAATTCTTTCTTTCATGGCCTTGTAGACATATTTGATGAAAATTAACACAGTCTATCAATCACAAAGAAGAAAGAGCTGGCCTGTATTTCTCCATGTCTCCAGGGCTCAGGGCCTCTGCTGGAACCTCCTAGTCAGAATGGGAAGCTCTCCATGATCATTTGCCTAACTACCGTGCTTTGCCCACTCATGCCACCTGCAGGACACAGAGAAGGAGAAGAAATCCCACCACTGGGGGAGGCTTAGAACAAATGTGCTCAGTGGGTAAATTATCTTTTATCATGCTTGTTACTGGAACAGAAACACACCACACACACGCACACGCATGTACTCCTCCACATCTACCCCAATAAATAAAATGATCATTTAGATCATTGAAAACAATTCATTTTTATTCTATGTAATGATATTTAGAAAAAGAAGAGACTATAGTTTACGACTATAATTTCAAACACATTGTACTGGAAAAGTAAACTTAGACTATAACATGTAACACTGTTGAACTGGCAATTAATTTGTACTTATAAAAATCAAGATATCAAAGCTTCCCCCCAACCCTCTGTCATCCACCATTGCCTCCTCAGTCTTTTCTCCTCTTTTCCTAGGGCTTGACGATTAGATTTCATACTAGTATGATCTCCTTTGTCTAAATTGCCCCCTTACGGGTACTGCTGTCTTTAGGATCACTTTGAGGATATTATTACTATCCCTTAAATTTTTGCTGATTCCTTTTATTTTAATATTTTATTTATTATTTTTATTTTATGTGCATGAATGTATTGCCTGGATGTATGTAAGTGCAGTGTGTCATGGAATGCCAGCAGAGGTCAGAAGAGGGCGTTGGCTCCCCTGCAACTGGTTTTTACCCACTGTTTGAGTGCTGGGAATCAAACCCAGGTCTTCTGCAGGAGCAGTGAGTGCCCTTAACCTCAGACCCATCTCTTCACAGTCTTGTTGTCTTTTGTTTTATTTGAATACGTTAATCCTGTCTGAATCACACTCTCCTTATGATTTCTAAACATAAGGGGCTGGTTCAGTGGTTAATAACACTGACTGCTCTTGAAGAGGACCTTGGTTCAATTCCCAGCACCCACATGGCAGCTGACAACCCTCTGTAACTCCAGTTCCAGGGGATCCAAGGCTCTCTTCTGACCTCCACGGGCATGGCATGATAAGGGTGCACTCACATGTGTGCAGGAAATATACTCATACACATAAAAAATAAAAATAATAAGATACTAAAATTTTTTAAAAAGATTTCTAAACATGATCAACAGAACGTGTGAGCAAATTTCCCTGCGTAGCTGAAGGTCTCTGAGATCCAATGGTAATGATTTTAAGATTGTGCTGTTTTACATTACTCTAGTAGTGTGAACATAATTGTCTCAGTCTTTGAAAACAGAGGTTTCCTGTCTGTCATCAAAGAACACTGGTGAGAGGGGCATGGTATTTCAGTCACTAAGCATGAATGGAGCTGCTCTCAGTGGATGAGGTTGGGAGCAACCTCCCCTGAGAATCAAAATCCAGGGAAGCTTCTCATAGATGCCCCTGCTGTTGCAAAGAAGAAAGGAAAACGTCTGCCCTTAAAAGTTCGTTTAATTTCCCACGATACCTCAACAACCTTGAGCATTCACTAAGACAAAGATTTTGGACTGTCCCCCATATCTGCCACCATAAATCTCTTCCTGCCCCAGTTTCCCAGTCTTGCCTGCCTGAGCATTAATGAAGTGCGAGCTATGAAGTCGATAACGATGCGTTCTTCTCTAGTTTCCTTCCCCTCAAACCTTCGCCTGAAAGGAAAACATGGGGAGTCGTGATTTAAGCCCCATCTTCTCTCAATGATGGACTGTAACCTGCAAGGTGAAGTAATTTCTTTCCTCCCCAGCTGCTTTTGGTCAGAGATGAAAACAGACCAGTATTATCACATCTTCACAGCTACCGTGCCGTCCTTCAAGTTTAAACAGCGGCAAAGTAAGTTTTTATGTTTTTACTTGTTCTGAAGATGGTGAAAATGAAATACAAATTGGTTTATCTAGTTCCCAAAGTCAAACACTAACCAGAGTTGTAACCAAGTCATTTTTCAATTTAGACGTTCAGGAAGCTGAGGCTACCAGGTGACTTGAAGAAATCTAAACTACAGTTTTAGCTATAGAAATATTAAACCCTACAAATGAACAGAAGCAAATAGCATTTTTCTTTTTAAAGCATTTTTAGAAATATATTGCTAAAATGAATAACTCTATAACCTCTAAATTCTGTTTCTCATTAATCTTTACATGCCAAGGGCTTTCTGTAGTCTTGAAATTCTAGACCGTCCCACTGCTGAAAGGTTTATTTCATTTTAGTATTATTAATTTAATAGAAATACAGCCCGTAGTGAAGGCAGTCGATACTAATAGTGTTAACCTTTCTTAGAATGGAAAAGAACCACATAAAAGTCAGCTTAATTCATATAAGGTCACAGCCAAGTTACTTTTGTTAAATACACATTTAGAAAGAACACATATCAGACAGCATCTGTAACCTAGGACAGTACTCATTAATCAATACTTAATTTTCTTCAGAGAAAGACATCTAATTTATGAAGGTATAGTATTTCAATTTTAAACTTCACTTAATATGTTTTATCTTTTATTAAATCAAGATTAGGGAAACTCGTTTGGATCTGTTATGTGGTCGATGCTTTACATAGATTATTTTATCTCCCTTTAAATGGTTTCCAGCTTGAAGGCATCAGTGGGATTTAGTGAAAGGCCTCCTTTTCAGGCAGCACCAAAGAGCCTGACAGAACCAAGTCTCTGGGTCCAGTGATCCTACATAGTACCCTGAACTAGACCCAAGGCACCTATGCCAGGATGTCCAGGGAGAACCTGGGGGTTAGACCCTCAGCTGCAGAGGGAGTTGGTACCTTTTAGAGTCAAACCCCAGTCCTGTTGGGCTCACTAGTCAGTGCTGGGCCTGGGTTCTGGCTCCAGTGTGCAGGGTCCTCTAAGATACTGTGATTTGGCTGCAGTGGACTCTTAAAAGCATAGGGGGTTAGGCTTCCAGGGTTCTGGGGTCACTGAAGGTTTGGCAGTCTGTCCAACCATGGTTACAGAGGTTGTTCCATACCTGTGGTATTGACTGCAGCCCCAGGTTGGTACACAGATTTTGGTGGATCTGACATTAAGTGTCCTGCCCTTAGCAAGTTTTCAGAGTCTAAGAGGTGACTAGGTAGTGGTCCTGTGTGTCTGCTATGTAGACCAGGTTGGCCTTGAACTCAGAGAGCCCCACCTGCCTCTGCCTCTTGAGTGCTAGGATTAAAGGATGCCATGCCAGGCCAAAGTTTTTTTTTTAATTGAAGGAGAAATAAGGATATTTCAAGATGAATACATATTAAGATAATTTATGATAATCAATTCAGAATTGCAGAAAATTCTTAATGGAATACTTTGTAGAGAAGAAGAAGAAGAAAAAACCACATTCTCAATGTGACTATGTGAAAGTGTACATTCCATGAAAAGAACAGGCAAACTAGACCTGGGAAAAGACAGCCATGTCAAACAAAGAGACTCATAGAACTGATACAGGTAAAGGAAAGAAATAGAAATAAATCAATACAACAGAACATCATCAAATCAAGTCATAAGAAATAGCAAACACCTTTCTATAATAACCTTAAATATAAACGGCCTCAACCCATCACTAAATAAACATAGACTAATGGATTGGATTAAAACAAAAAAAACAACATGTTGTCTCCAAGAAACACACCTAGTCAGCAAAGATACCAAAAACTTCAACATTAAAGGATTCAAAACAAACCATCAAGCAATGGAAAATACAAACAAGCAGGTGTAGCCATCTTTATATCAGACAGAGTAAACAGCTAGCACAACAAATTTAAAGAGATAATATGGGCAGTACATGTTAATAAAGAGAACAACTCATCAAGAAGTCATAATGAGAGTCAACATTTATGCACTGAAAAGTGGAGCCTCACATTTTATGAAACAAATATCAACGGCATTAAAGGGTACAGAGACCCCAGTACAGGAACAATGGGGAGCTTTGGTACCTGACTTGCATTTATAGATAGATTTTCCAAGTCAAAACAAGTGAAAAAATGTTAGAGCTGAAATACACTGTGCATACACTCGATTTAACCAACATATATAGACTATTCCATCCAACAGGTATGGAATACACATTATTTTCAGCAGCACATGGAACCTTTTCCCAAACCAACTATATCACAGAACATAAGACCAAGTCCCACAGATACAAAAAAAGTGGTAATTCCTGTGTCTTATCAGACCACATGGAATAAACGTAGAAATTAATGATGAAAGAAACCACAGAAACTACAATAATATGTGGAGATTAAACAGTATTTTTTGGAATGAAATATGGATCGTCCAAGAAATTAGAGATGAGAAAAATTTTATAGGGAAAGATGGTTATGAAAACAATAGCAAGCTCTGGGTCACAGCCCAGGTAATCCTAAGATGAAAGTTTCAGTTATTAAGTACACACATTAAAGCATCTGAACGATATCAATCTAATGATGCATCTTGAGACTCTTGTGAAGCAAAGAGCAGTCAAGCCCAATCCCTGTAGATGAGAAGAAAAAATAAAGATCAGGGAAGAAATTAATGAAATAGAGACTAAAAGAGCCATATGTACAATAACCAAGGCATTCGTTCTTTGGAAAAGTAAACAGGATGGACAAGGCCTTAGTCAACTTGACAAGGAGAAAGATGGGGATGACACAAACATGACTAGAGATCAAGATGGAGACTATTACAGAATACCACAGTAGGTTACACACATTGTCCCACATGGCACATCTACAATGCAAGGCTCACAGTACATAGAACAAGGGGGTATAAAGGACACTAATGAATATCTCAGTTCTTGGTTGGGCTCCATTTCCTTTACCTCAGACCCCAAGATTGGCTTCCTAAATCAGACTAATTCAAGGACCTACCATAGATGCTTAAGTCCCTCCCTAGGTTGTCCCCCCACTGCCAACTTCCCAGCCTCCAGATCAGGCAGACAGACCAGCCCAGTCAGGACTCTGGAAAGTCAGATCCAGCCTATTGCCTCTCTACTTCATTTCCCTGGTACACGCTCACCGCGTACCTTGCCAGCCGCAGCCATAGTAGGGCTCCAATTCCTTCACCTCAGATTGCAGTACTAGCTTCCAAAATCAGACGAACTCAGCATCCTACCATAGATCCTTATGTGTCTCCCCAGGTTGTCCCCCAGTCACCAACTTCCCAGCCTCTGGATCAGGCAGACAGACTTGCTCAGCCAGGACTCTGACCAGTTTACTACCCTTCAAGAACTTGAAACACCCAAAAATTTATCTTCCATACCTGATCAAAAAGTAACTAAGCTACATAAACAATATTAACAGAACCAAAATTAAATTAACAAAAGCAAAGTAGAAGTTCCTGTTGGACACAAAACCAACAAAGAACATCCATATGCCAAAAGGCAATATAAAAACCCAAACAATATGAAAACCCAGGAAAATATATCCCCAACAAAACCCACCAGTCCTACAGAAGTGCACAGCTTTGACAAACACCCCAAAGAAACCCAGGACACAGAATTTAAAAGAACAATCATAAACATGATCAAAGAACTTCAAGAAAACACAGACAAACAGCTCAAAGAATGCATGGAGGAAAGATATAAACTTATAATGGAAGCCCAAGGATATACAAATATGTGGCTTAGTGAAATATCAAAAACAATTCATAACTTGAAAAGTGAATTCACTAAAGAGCTAGAAATAGTGAAGAAAACCCAACAGAAATGAACATTGATCTGAAAAAACTCAATTAATCAATTAGAAACAAGAGAAAGCCTCATGAGCAGAATGAATAAAATGGAAAACAGTATCAAGACTGGATGACAAAGTTGAAGATCTGGACTCTTTAAGCAAAGAGCAGGCAAAATTCAAAAACCACAAGAATGGAATACTCAAGAGATGTGGGGCAACATGAAATGACCAAATCTATAAATTATAGGCATACAGGAAGGAGAAGAATCTCAAGCCAATGGCATTGAACAGATCTTCACAGCATTATAGAAGAAATTTCCCAGAATTAAGGAAAGATATACCTATAGAAATTCAAGAAGCACATGGAACACTAATTAGACATGACCAGAACAGAAAATCCCCACGGCATATCATAGTATAAACATTAAACATACAGGAAAAAGATAGGGTACTGAAAGCTGCCAGAGAAAAACAACAAGTTACATATAAAGGAAAACCCATCAGAGTTACAGCTGAGTTTTCAATGCAAAGTATGAAAGGCAGAAGCAACTGAACCAAAGTATTCCCAGTTCTAAACAACCATAGATGCCAACCCGGAATACTTTATCCAGCAAAACTATCTACCAAGATCAAAGGGGAACAGAAAACTTTCCATGACACGAATTCCGTAACATGAAAGAATTCATGTCATCCAAAGCGGCACTACAGAGAATACGTGAAGCAGTACAAAGGACTGAAGGAAGAGTGATTACCCAAGAGGCTACAGAAAGAGAACGAAGAAAAGTGTCACAATGGAAACGCAAAATAGGGTCACACACACGAAGAAATTAAAATGACAGTGTCCAATACACAACTTTGAATAACAACACCAAATGTCAATGGCCTCAACTCCCCTCCCAAAAGACACAGGCTGGTGCAATGAATCAAGAAAGAAAACCCATCTTTTTGCTGTGTCCATGAAACTCACCTCACCTTCAGGATTGGACACCATCTTAGGGTGAAAGGATAGAAAAAAATATTCCAAGAAAATTGCACTAAGAAGCGAACAGGAGTCACAGTTTTAATGTTGGACAAATACACTTCAAATTAAAACTCATGAGAAGAGATAAAGAGGGCCACTTCATTCTGATCAAAGGAACAATTGACCAAGAAGATACTGCAATCATGAACATATATGCACCAAGCTCTGGAGCACCCAAGTTCATAAAATCAGTTCTCCAGGACTATAAAACAGAGAATTAACCCTAACTCAGTAGGTGACTTTAATACTCCACTATCTTCAATAGACAAATCAACCAGACAAAGAATAAACAGAGAGACATTGGAATTAAATGACACCTTACAGGACATGGACCTAACAAATATATACAGAATATTCCACCCAAGCACCAAAGAATACACTTTCTACTCATCAGCTCATTCAAGGTATTCTAAAATTGACCACATTCTGGACAAAAAAAAAATCTCAACACATACAAAAAAACTGAAAGATTGCCGTGGCTTCTATCACACCACAGTGCAACCTTATAATGAACAGCAAAAGAAGCACTAGTAAATACATTAACTCATGGAGATTAAACAACACACTCCTGAATCATGATTGGGTCAAAGAAGAAATTAAAAAAGAAATAAAAGTATTCCTGGAACTGGGGCTGGAGAGATGGCTCAGCGGTTCAGAACACTGACTGTTCTTGCAGAAGACCTGGTTTCAAATCCCAGCACCCACATGGTAGCTAACAACTGTCTGTAACTCCAGTTCCAGGGGATCCGACAGCCTCTTCTGTTCTCCATGTGCATTGCAGGACACAGGTGCACTCACCTACATGTAGGCAATACACGCATATACATAAAATAAAAATAATAAATAATAAATATTTAAAAAACCGTGTTCCTGGAACAAAATGAAAATGAGAACACAACACAATACCTCAGAGACACCTTAAAAGCAGTCCTAAGAGGAAAGTTTATAGATCTTTTGTGCTTACATTAAAAAATCACCGAGAGCACATATAAATGAATTGACAGTACAACTCAAGACTCTGGAAAGGCAAGAACAAACCAACCCCAAACCTAGTAGACAAGAAAGAACAAAAATCAGAGCAGATATTAATAAAATAAACTCAATGGAAAACAATTTAAAAAAGGCAATGATTCTAAAAGCTGGTTCTTTGAAAAGTTAAACAAGACAGACAGTTCCTTAGCCCAGTTAACCAAAAGAAAAATGAGAAAAACTCAAACCAACAAAATCAGAGACAAAAGGGGAAACATCACAACAGACACCAAAAGAATCCAGACATTGTAAGGGAATACTGTAAAATCTATACTCCATTAAATTTCAAAATCTGAAAGAAGTGGATGAATTTCTAAAGCTATGGTCACCACCAAAATTAAACCAAAAGAAGATCAACAGCCTAAACAGACCCATAACAAATAAGGAAATTGAAACAGTGTTACACAAACCTCCTGACAAACAGCCTTGGCCCAGATGGTTTCACAGCAGAATTCTACCAGACATTGAAAGAAAATCTGCACCAAATACTGCTTAAATTATTCAAAAAGACAGTGTCCTAGTTTGTTTCTCTATTTCTTTGACAAAATACTCTGACTAGTACCAACTTGGAGAGGAAATGGTTTATTCAGCTTACATCTCCCAGGTCACAGTTCATCAGGGAGCCCAAGGTAGGAACTCAGGGCAGGAACCTGGAGGCAGGAGCTGGAGCAGGCCATGGAGAAATGCTGCTTACTGGCTTGCTCCCCTGGCCCCTGCTCAGCCTACTTTCTGATGCAACACAGATCCCCCTCCCCAGGGGTGGCACCACTCACAGTGGGCTGGGCCCTCTCACATCACTCAACAATCAAGAAGGTGCCCCACAGACATGGCCACAGGCCAGTCCAATGGAGGAAATTCCCCAGTTGAGGCTCCCTCAACCCAGGTGTGTCAAGTTGACACTAAAGCGATCCATCACAATTGACCCCTTGTCAATTTGACACACAAACATCACTATTAAACCATAACTTTTTGGATTCCTGTCCCAACAATATGATGTTAATATCACAACATAAGACAGTACAACCTTAAAAGCCCCACAGTCCTTAAAAAATCCAATCACTTTAAAGTCTATCATCTCTTTTAAAAGTCTCTTAACTGTGTGCTTCTTTCACCCTGCACAAATGTCAACTCCAAATAGATCAAAGACCTCAGTATAAATCCTGAAACTCAGAAAATGCTAGAAGGAAATGTAGGCAGCACCCTCCAAGGTATAAGCATAGGAGAGGACTTTCTAAACCAGACACCAGCTGCTCAGGCACTAAGGTAAGCAATCAGTAAGTGGCCTCATTAAATTACAAAGCTTCTCTACAGCAAAAGAAACAACTAAGGAAGGGAAGAGGAATCCACTGAGTGGGAGAAAATCTTCACCAGAAACACATCAGACAGAGGATTAATATTCAGAATATACAAAGAACTCAAAAAAAAGAAAGAAGATAAATGACCCAATAAAAAGATGGGCAATAGACCTAAACAGAGAGTGCTCAAACAAAGAAATAAAAATGGCTAAGAAGCACCTTAAAAAATGCTCAACATCCCCAGTAATTAGAAAAAGGCAGATTAAAGCCACTTTAAGATTCCATCTTATCCCAGTCAGATTGGCTAAAATCAAGAGAACAAAAGACTCCAAATGCTGGAGAGGATGTGGAGAAACACTCATTCCCTGCTGGTGGGAATAGAAACTCACACAACCACTATGGAAAGCAGTGTGGGGAACACTCAAAAATCTAAAAATGAACCTACCATATGATCCAGTGATACCACTCCTTGGCATATACCCAAAGGACTCATCATACCGCAGAGATCCCTGTGCATCCATGTTTGCTGCTCTCTTCACAATAGCTAAGGAATGGAAACAACCTAAATGTCCCTCAATGGACAAATGGTTAATGAAAATGTGTCACATCTACTCAATGGAGTTCCACTAAGTCTAGATGACATGCAAAGTGCCAGGGGAGAAAAACAATCAATGGTCCAGCAGTAAGAAAAGATGAAATTATGAAACTTTCAGGTAAATAGGTGGAACTAGAGAGTGTTATACTAAGTAACACAATGCAGAAAAGCAAGCGACATACCTTTTCTCTCATTTGTGGACTGTAGCACCAATCCCTTAAATGCGAGTATATAAATTCTATGTGACACCAAGAACCAGGAAAAGAGAGATAAAGAAAAAGAAAGAACCTGAAAGGGGATACGATTGAAAAGATGTTCCCAGGGGGGATATTGGAAAAGAGGGAGTATTCCTCAAGGAGGAGAGGAGGGAGGGGCATGCAAGGGGCCAAGGTGTGGGAGAGGGAGGGAGGTCAGGAGAGGGTCGGGGGAGGATGTTGTTACTGGGGGCAGGGTGGGGATATTGGGGGCACTGCGACTAGGGAGGGAGGGAGATGACATGGGAGAAAAAAGAGTAGAGATGAATGAATTTTAGGGGCTAAGAAGCCTAGAGGGAAATGGATGCCTTCGAAACCTATGAGAAATTCATATACTGTGTCTGAATATTAATGCATATATATATCTGGGGAGTGCTTGTCAGGGAACACAGTGCCAGACAGAAGAGACCTCCCTTAGAGTAGCTGGTGAAAGTGGTCCAGGACACTCCCAAAACAACATAGCATATTGCCAAATCTCTTGTTCATTTCCCAGAACTAGTATACAAAATCCTGCAGTAGAGGAGGGGATGTACTTAGGATATAGAACTTCAAACAGTGGAGGAAGAACTAACCTCTTAATTGATGTTCAGCTATCATAAGGCTAGATGGTACGCAAAGTGCCAGGGGAGAAAAACAATCAGAGCTTCGAATCCCGTCCTAAAGCGTAATAACCATAACCACTGGAATAGCAAACTACCTCCAGTGGTGCAGTAGTGGCACTGTTATCAGGGGGCAATCAACAGCTATCTAACTGGACTTGAAGCCATCTCAGTGGGAGGTAGCTTATGGGTGTCATTATAAACTCAACCAAATACACATGGCAGGACAGGATACAGATCGTGTAGAAAACCCTATCTCTTTCATATCTTAAGACAAATGAAACTTCCTCCCATATGCTGAATATCGATCCTCATATTTACAGACCAGCCATAACAAAGAAGCTTCTTTCTGCAGCAGATGGAGGTTATGGCAGACTACGCATCTTGTCAGACACAGAGAGCACACATCTGAGAGATTCTCAGTACCGCGTGACACATCTGCAGTCGAACCTCTACAACTAAGGCTCAGAGAACACAGCGGAATACGGGGTGGAGAGAAAGCCAATGCATCCCTCAGCTCTCACCAGTAAAGTTTCCTTATGCAACAGAGTGAGATGCACACAGAAGGCCATAATTGGCCAAGTTTTAAAGAATAAGAGACTGCAGAGTGTAACATGGGACTCCTAAGTGGAACCTCATCCAACCACAGCTCAGGGAACATTGCGGAAGAGGGGATGGAAAGATTGTAAGAGCCGGGGCTGGTGCATGAACACGGGGAAGCAGAGGCTTCCAGGCCACTGGAAGCTTGCAC
Source organism: Nannospalax galili (assembly GCF_000622305.1). Taxonomy (NCBI): domain Eukaryota; kingdom Metazoa; phylum Chordata; class Mammalia; order Rodentia; family Spalacidae; genus Nannospalax; species Nannospalax galili. The sequence goes on along the minus strand of NW_008348667.1, from coordinate 288,069 downwards.
ATGTGAACTTGTGGCAGTGGTGGTGTCAAGCAGAGGATCCACATCAACTCCGTTGAGCACGGGCCCAGAGGGGAGGACAGAAATGGGTGGTGGGTGGACACTAGACTGAGAACTACTGGAGACTGATTGCTGCTGCTGGGTGAGGAAGAGCATGACTTACATAGGATCACTAGATGGGCTAACTGGACTCCAGTGGGACATTTGTGCTCAAGGACACTTGGGAACAAACACCTGAATGAATGAATAGGACTTAGCATGTACAGTGGAATACATGAAGTTTAGTGGGGGGATTGGGAGGCATGAATGGGTGAGGGGGTCTGAATTTGATTAAGAACTGTTGTATGAATTTGTAAAAGCTTAATAAAAAATGAATTCAAAAAAGTATATCTCAATTCTCATTAATGAACCTCCCTCAGGTGACAGAGGGCCAGCAACAGAAGAAGTCACACGTAGCCAAAGCATAGAGATTAAGAGTCTTCAGAATGCTGGTCTTTAGACAGGACTCCTATATCAAACTTCACCCACACAGGTCTCAGGAACCACTGTGGAAGAGGGGAAGAGAAAGATTGTAAGAGTCAGGGAGGAGGTTGATGACCGTACGGAAAACAGAGTCCTGCAAGTTCCCAGGGCCCTGGTCCTATGAGTCTACAGCAGTGGTGTCAGCATCCACAAGACCCATGCAAATTCAAGCAGACCAAATCCCAGCAGAGAAGTGGGGAGATGGACCACAGACCCTAATCTTAGCTGAAGAAATATTGGCAACTGATTACTGCTGGGCAGGAAGAGTTGATCTTCCTAAAGTGAGAGACTCTAGATACCTGACTAGACCTCAGTAGATGAACTTGCACCGTGGAATGTCTGGGGACACTAACTTGACACAATAGGACTTAACACAAATACCAGAATGTATGAATTCCAGTGGGGGGCTATGGGAGGTGCCAGTGGGGAAGGGGGTATAAAGATGATTAAGATTGATTGAGATGTTCTATATGAAACACACAAAAATTTAATAAAAACATTTTTTAAAACTGTAATTGCAGAAGCTAGAGAGATGGTTCAGCTGTTAAGAGCACTGGCTGCTCTTCCAGAAGCCCTGGGTTCAGTTTCGAGCACGCGCACGGTGGCTATCAACTTTCTGTGACTCCAGTTCCAGGGATCCAATGCATTCTCCTGTCCTCTGAGGGTACTGCAAGACACTCGCACACTTACATACATGCAGGTATAATACCCATACATATTAATCAATCAATCAATCAATTAATTTTTAGTGTGTAATCACAATATAATCGAATTAAATACAGATCGTTATTAGAGATTATTTTATAAACTTGTGCTGGATAGCTTAGCTGTCAGTTTGGCTCACCTGACTACAGGGAACCTCAATTGGGAAATTGTTTCCATTGAATTGACCTGTGGTCATGTCTCTGGGGCATTTTCTTGATTGTTGAGTGATGCGAGTGGACCCAGCTGACTGTGGGCAGGTGGTTCTGTATTGTATAAGAAAGCAGGCTGAGCACAGGCCAAGGGAGCAAGCCAGTAAGCAGCACTCCTCCATGTGCTGTGCTCCAGGTTCCTGCCCTGAGTTCCTTCAATGGCTTCTCTTGAGGATGAACTGCGCTGTAAATCAAATAAACCCTCTCCTCCCCAAGTTTGTTTTGGTCAGTGTTTCTGTCTCAGCAATTGAAGGCAAACTAAGACAAAACCTATATTTTAAAAGGCTCAAGAACCTAGAAGAAATTGAAAAATTGTTAAATGCATATCATCTACTAAAATTGAAACAAGATAAAATAAGTTAAATAGATCAATAACAAATAATCAAATATAAGCTATAATCAAAATGTCCCTTCAAAGAAAAGACCAGGATCAAATGGCTTTATTCCTGAATCCTACCAAAATTTCAAAGATATTCTCATTCCAATATTCTTATTTCACAAAACAGAAAGTCAAAGAATACTATCAAGTTTCTCCTATTAAGCCAGTATTATTCTGATACCCAAATCAGGTAAAGTCACGACAAACAACCCTTAACTATAGATGAATTAATTTGATGAACAAAAATGTGAAAATTCTTAACAAAATAATTATAAAGAAAATTCAGGAACATATTAAGAAGATTAAACATTGTGATCAGGTAGGCTTCATTCCAGAGAGGCAAAGTTGGTCGATCATATGTACATCAATATAACACTAAAGAACAGAAACCACATAATCTTGATTTATGCCAAAAAGGAATTTGTTCAAATCCAATATGCCTTCATGATAAAAGTTTTGGAGAGGTTAGGAGTAGATGGAGCACACCTCAAAATAATAAAGGCTATATACAACTAACCTAGAGCCAACATTATATTAAACAAAGACACAATTATATTATATTATATTATATTATATTATATTATATTATGTGGAAAGTTCTAAAAGCATTTCCTCTAAAGTCAGAAAGAAGATAAGAATACCCACTCTCCTCTCTCTTGTTTAATGTAGTTCTCAACGTCTTAGCTCCGAGGCAAGAGAAAGACATAAAAGGAATAATAAATGAAGACAAAGAGATTAAATCACCCTTATTTCCAGATGACAAAATTCTACATTTACAAATCCTTCAGAGTGCAGAAAACGCAAGTATAGCAATGTTGCAGGACACAAAATCAATATTAAAAAGATAACCTTTCTGTATGCCAACAATATGATTTCAGAGACCTAAACTAGGAAAAATATCCCATTCAAAGCAGCATTAAAATTAAGTACCTAAGAATACATGTAACTAAAGGCAAAACCTCTACCATGAAAACTTCAAGACATTGAAAACAAAAATCATACGTGGTTGTCAAATATGGAAAGACCCTCCATGCTCCCAGACTGGAACAGTAAATATTGTGAAAGTGGCTCTACTGTCAAACTAATCTACAGATATAATGTAATACCTATTAAAATTCCAATGTCGTAGTTCACAGAACTAGAAAAAAAATCCAGCCAAGAATCCATGAGAACCATAAAATTCCAGGATTAACCAAAGTAATCCTGAGTAATAACGTAGTTTGGGGCATCACAATGACTGACCTCAAATTATATTACAGAGCACTAATAAGAGATAAAACAGATAGACACACCAGTGGAACAGAACAGAAGACCCTGGAATAAACCAAAGAAAGCTACACTCACCTAAATTCTGATATAGGAGGCAAAAGCAGGAAAAAGATAGTCTTATTCATTGAATAGTCTTGGATTCCCACCTGCAGAAGAATAAAACTAACTTCACAACGTTCACCTCATACAAAAATTATTTTGAAAGGAATCAAAGACCTTAGTTTAACACCTGAAATCCTGAAACTTCTAGATGACAATATAGGAAATAGTCATCAGCACACTGGAGTAGGCAAGAACTTCAAGAATAGAGTAACAATAGCAGAAGAATTAGCCCTAAGTGTCAACAGATAGGACTACATGAAATTAAAGAGTTTCTGTGCTGCAAAGAAAACTATCAGCAGAGCACAGACAGCCACAGTGTGGGAGAAAATCCTTACCAGCTGCACATCAGACAAGGGGCTAATATGCAGAATATACAAAGAACTGGGGAAATAGAATATCAAGGAAATAACCAATCAACAAATGGGTCAACAAATTGAACAAACAGTTTTTAGAAGCATAAAGACAAACAGCCAATAACTACTTTAAAAAAAACTGTTCAACATCTCTAAGCATCAGGGAAATGCAAATTTAAACTATTTTGAGAGAATACCTCATCCCAGACAAAATGAGTATGATGGAGAAATCCACAGCAAATATTGTAGAAGCTGTGGAGAAAGAGAAACCCTATTTACTACTGGTGGGAGCACAAATTAGGACAGCCATTATGGAAATCAATTTGGAGACTCCTCAAAGAATTACAGAAATAAAAATAGCCCAGCCGGGTGGCACACACCTTTAGTCCCAGCACTTGGGAAGCAGAGGTTGGCTCCTTCTGAGATTGGGGCCAGCCTGATCTACATAGTGAATTTCAGGTCAGCTGGGGCTATAGGGAGACCCTGCCTCAAAAAGACCAAAAAAGAAAGAAAAAGGAAAAAACTAATACTAGAACTACTGGGCTTGGAGAGATGGCTCAACAGTTAAGAGCACTGGCTGTTCTTGCAGAAGAGCCAGGTTTGAATCCCAGCACGAACACGGTACGGTGGCTAACAGTCATCTGTAACTCCAGTTCCAGGGGATCTGACGCCCTCTTGTGTCCTCTGTGGGCACTGCATGACAGATGCACACGTTCAGGCATAACACTGATACACATAATCTAAAAATAGATATTTAAAAAAATAGAACTACCACCACATGACCCAATCATCTTGCTCCTGGGAATATGCTCTAGAATTCCATATCTAAGTATATGAATATCTCACCCCTATGTTTGTAGCCACTCTATTCACTAGAGGAGGGAAATGGAACAGGTCTAGTCACCCATCAAAAGATGAATGTGTAATGCAAATCTGATACATATATATGAATATTATTCAGATCTAAAAATGAAATGAAAAAAGTTACAGCACAAGGAATGGGCCTAGAATAATAAGTGAGGTCAGTCTCACAAAGTAAAAGCCGTGTTTTCTCTCAAGTGGCTCCTAGTCTGTAAACACACATGTACATATGTAAAGAAATGCACTTGTGGGTACATGAAAATATTCAGCATTGAGCACAAGCAGCAGTAATTTAGAAAGAAAAGCGGGATCGTGTTGTCTTTTTTTTTTTTTCATCGTGGATGCGTATATTCAACTTGCTGCATGTTGAATTATTGGGAAGCATTTCTCCAGCCCACGGGTCCCATAAATGTCATCCCTTTCAGTCTGTGCTGTGAGAGAAGAACTTCCTGTTTATTCCACAGTCCAACAGTGCAGTGGAAACTGGACATGACTGGATACTAATTTTGATATTTTACTTTGTAACTATTTTTATTTTTTTATAAGTTTTCTAATAAAACTTATAAAAGATAAAGTTTTTCAGGTTGAATCAATAATATAATTTTAAATGGCAACTGTTATTTAGTGATGTTTTAAAAGATTATGAAATGAAATTTCTTTGACTCTAAAGCTCTGATTTTCACAGTTTGAAAAGGCACAGGTTAGGCACAATTTAAATTCATGATAGCATCCCACTATTTAATAATGTTCCAAAATATTAAAACTAATTAAATCCAAAAACTTCAAACTAATAGATCCAGAAATGAAGTCCTAAAATTGGAAATTGTAATTATGATATTATTTTTTGATTAAATTGTATGCTTTACTCTGTGTTTAATCTAATACACACACACACACACACACACACACACACACACACACTTGGGCATATCTCTGAACTGTTATATTAAAAACATTTTCATGATTAAGAATTGTTAAATGTAACATTTATCCAATCTGGCTAGAGTTCTTCCAAGGTCAGTTGTCTGGCATGTGATCTTTGGCTCATGGTCTTCTGTACAAATCAATATTCACAGAGGCCAGGACATGGGTCAGTTCTAGGTCAGCCATTGCTAAGAGCTAGCATAATGCTGCAAATGAACTTCACCATTTGTCTCATATATTAAAAGTCTCACTGCTGCTCTTGACTTTAGTTAAGAAAATTGCAGTCAGTTACACAAACAAACAAAAACACACGATAATTATTAGCCGGAAATTGGCCCAAA
>NW_008348667.1:272591-280994 GCF_000622305.1 Nannospalax galili | reverse complement strand
ATTTTGATAGAAAACTCTGTTTAAAATGTTGATTTAGATTTACTTGCTAAGCTTGCCTGTTCTGCCTGATTTGTATCTACCACACATGGATGATTAACCTAGTTGAAATGCTAAGAATTGAAGTGCTGTAAACCTCCTTCCTGGACCCTGGACCCTGGACCCCAGACTTAGTTGATTTACAATGTGTCCTGTAGGCCTGTTTGCACATACCAGATAACCGATAAGGAACAAAGAGAAGGAAGTTGTACCAGGCTTACATAGCCTTCCTGGAAAAGATGTTTAACCGAAACTATAGCTTTTAGAAGATGTTTGATCAAAGTGTCTGCTGAGGAATGCTTTTTGTGTAATGACTATGTGGGCCTATATAATCTGTATCTGAAACTGAATGGGGGTCGATCGTTCTGACCAGACTTGCATGTCTTGGGAAATCGGTCGACCCCAGCCGGCTGGAAAGTAAAGACTCTGCTTGATTTTTACATCTCCAATCCCGTGTATTTGTTATCTGGAGGGGACCCATCGAGTCACGGACCCTAACACAGGGAAGCAGCTGCTTACATACTAGAGTTCAGCTTATCAGTTAGCGATACTTCATGGCATTACCCAGTTGAACACCACTGACAGGGTTGTCAGCCTCTGCCACAGACTGGCTGTTTGAAATCTTCAAAGCATAAAAATTTGCTCCTTAATAACTAGTACATGTGAAAAACATTACCATTGAAATCTACCTGATGACTTTATATCCATGCTCAGATGCCAAGGAGCTCAGAAAGTAGCCAACTGTGACTAGTAATAATCAGATATATAGAGATTAGAAATGCATGTGCAAAGACCTTACTGTTATTACATTAAAAATGAAGTTTTCTGTACAAAACTGCATATTTTAATAATGAAATGGAGATCTTTTTAAAGGTTAAAACCTCATTTAATTTTATGTCTTATAGGTGTTAAGGTTCAGATAGCCCCACCCCCTCACCAACAAGGTCTCAAGGACTTCTCATGCTCCTGAGAAAAGGGAACTGAGCTGATAAGCACCTTGGTCTTTGAAGTCAAGAGAAGCAGACTTTTCTCCACTGTTTGGCCAACACAGCAGGCTTCCCCTTTGATCTCTAAAGAGGACAGGTTTTAACAGTTCTGCTCTCCCACTCCCCGGGCCGGGCCGCCACCCAACTTTAAAAAAAAATGCATCTTCCCACCTTCTGCAGGAAGCAGAAGCCTCCCCCTTTAAAAGACCCCAGCTCACAACCCAGAGCAGACATTTTCCCTGCCCAGAAGGAAACCTGTCCCATGTGTTCCTTTGCTAAAAAACTCTATTCTGCTGGAGTTGTAGCTGTGTCCTGGTGCTTTCTCCTGATCAATTCCATCTGTTCATTCTCCGACTACTTTTTACCTATCAATAAGGTTTATACTGAGTACAATATTGTATAGCTGTATTAATTCAACTTTAAACCTAAAATTTTACAGCCAATCTTGAAAGACCTGCATCTTAGCTCTGGAAATTGTTATTGAGTATGTCAGTGCTGTTGTAATGAAATGCTTCTTCTATGTGGTTATTAGGTTCAACAGCAAGCCTAAAAATTTTATAGCCGCTTTTGAATGAGATGTATCTTTGCTCTGGAAACTGTTATTGAGTATGTTAAAGCTGTAATGAAATGCTTCTTCTAAAAAAATTAAAAAATATTAAAAAAAAAAAGAAATCAGGGACATGAAGAGGCTGTGACCATCAGCCTTGACTGTTAATACTGCAGAATCCAGAATCGCCTAGAATTCAAGCCTCAGGCCATGCCTGTGAAGGATTTTCTAGATTAGGTTAATTGAGGTGAGACCATGCCCCCTGCCCCCACCAACCACATACAGGAATGGGTGGCACCATCCCACAGGCTGGGTGGAGCCCAGGAGTGGACAGAAGGTGAGATGAGCACTGATGTGCGGCAGTTTCACCTTCCTGAATTCAATGAGACCAGAGGCCTCAAGCTCCCACTGCTCAGGAATTCTTGACATGAAGGACCCTGGAAGTGTGAGCTATTACAAACCATTTCTCCCTGAAGAGTTTTTATCAGAATATTTACCATAGCAACAGGGAAGGCAGCTAAGTCAGAGGCTTAAAACAGATCACAGGGAGAAGATGGCTGTCCTCACAGCTGCAGTGATGTCAGCTTGAAGAAGTCGGTTTCATGAGCAAGTTAGTGCTACTGAGTCATGCATAGATCTTCCTATCCACTGTGTTTATCCATTTGAACTCATAAATGAAAGGTATTGACACAATCTATCTTTAAGGAATTTGTTCCCTTAGGTATTTGTGAACCATATCACTTTCCGTTGTCTCAGATTCCATTTGGAAGACTCCAACCCAGCCAGCAACCTATTTCTTTAAATTTCTTAATAAAAAGAAAATCATATTACATACTGAGTCATGAGATTGTCTTTGTGTCCTAGTTTGGTGATTTAACAATAAAAATCACATGACTGCATTTTAAATATGTCAATATTAAATCAAGTCACCTGGAGGTGCCCAGGAAGCAGGAGCTGGGACAGAAAAGGGAGGGTCTTTCTGCAGACATATTTACTCCAAAGGACAAACAGCCTCCAGTGAGGCCTCTGCCCTAAGAGTACAGCAGCCACCAAGAGTGCCACAGACTGACGACCAAGCTTTCAGCAGAGGTCCTTCAGGTCCAAACCCTGTCTTTCCATGCAGTCTCCTTCCTGCCCTCCTCAGTACACTGTGCTGTGTGTTCCAGATTGTGAGAAGACCACAGAGCTGAGCTGAGCTGGCGCACCTTCCTAACTGTGATCCGTATGAGCCTCTTATAAAGGACAGAACCGCAGTATTTCGTTCTGAGCAGGGAGGTGGAGCAGCAGGTTTCAGACTTGCTGTCAGTCTGCCCACAAGCTCTTTCCTCAGTCACTGCTCCTAAAACATCAAGCCAAACGGCATTCTGCTCATTGGCTCCTCTATTTTCTTATTTTCAGTAGTCATGTATTCTATTGTCCGTCTATTCTAAGAAAATGTGTTCTTTATGAGGAAATCTCAATCTTTTTTCTACAATTGTCCCCAGCACCCAGGCTCAGTCCTGACACAGATCAATAATCAATGAACATTTGTTATTCAATATGCCTCCTGCAGCTGGGTGTTGTCATTTTGATTTTATGATTTCTTTCCAATTTGGACTTGCATCCCCATCAATAGTGGCTTCACCAAGATAACTGCTGGGCACCAGGCAGGGGGAAAGGCAGCTTCTCCTGAGCGTAATGAGAGGAAACCCAAGTGAGAAAGAGGAGAGGGTACAGCTGAGCAAGGCCAGGGTTCGGCACAGGACGGATACCCCGAGATGGCAGAATTTAGCCACGAGCTTGGGAACACGCACAGCAGAGAACAGGTGCACTTTGCCTTTAGGTTTTAACCTTGGGCATTCCTGTGGGGCTTGTGGGTAGATGACTTTAAGGAAACTGTGTGCCAGTGTTGTTTGTCTGACTCTGGTGTTGACAGGTTGTACACCTTGCTGAACAGCTCTGGGCTGTTCAAGTTTATATTTGTGTGAAGAGCAGAGAGCAAATGACATGGAAAGAAAAAATGTCACCAGGACAAAGGTGACAGGTGACAAGGTTGCCAAAAATTTTAAGATGTTCAGATAACTGGAGACCAGCTGTGTTAGTCAAAATTGTAACAATAACGAAAGCTCTACGTTGTCAATGGTAACATGAATTCAGAGTTGACCGGTTTGCGTACGCGTTGGGAGGGATTATAATCTGTGATTGCTACGCCTGTTCCTGCTCCTCTCACTTGTGAGTTTCTGCTGCTCCTGGAAACACTGGTGTCTGCAAAGAATCAAGCCAGAGAATTTAACACATTTTGATATTCAGAGAAAATGGCAAATGGCGAATATCTCATGAAATGGGGAATATCCAGGGGTGATCCCTTGGACAGACTCTGACCCTGTATCCTTTTCTAGAATGTGAATTACAGAAGCAAACTGAAGGGAATTTGCTGGATTGGTTCATTTTGAAACTTACTGAGTCAGGATTTTAATGAAGCAAGAATTTCTGAAACTTTCCCATCTCTGACTCTGCTTAGCACCTGTCATGTTCTGCTTCCAAATTGTTCCTGATTTAATTGCACAGCACCTGCTGTCATAATCCATTTAATTGCCATTTTCATTAATTTTCCCTTAATAGTATATGTAAAAATAGAATAATTTCTACCTTCCTGTTACTTTTTCCTGCCTCTACAAGTTTATCATGTGATTTTTTCTCCTTTCTAAATGTGGATATCAAAGGGAAGTTCATGGATGTGGCTATGAGCTCTGTTGCTTTGTATAATCACAGATTCACAGAGGATTGACAATGGGTAAATTTAGGACATACACAGAGTGTACAATGAAGTTTTTAAGTTGTGCAGTATTTATGAGATGGCTCTGCTTCCTTCCTACTGACTAAAATATATTTCCAAATATGTGGAGAGTGTCTTTGGCTGACTTTAACAGTTGAAACTTTCATAATTTTCAAAGCTATAACTGGAAAAGATAATTTCTTATGAATTTCTTAGATGACACCTTAAAAGCAGTCTGAGGGACAGTGAACATGTTTTTGTGGTAATGGCCATAAATCTGGTTCTTTGTTGAGTAAAATAGGAAGAAGTCCTTACAGGTCATAGAAAGGAAAAAACACCAAACGACTCTAAAATGTGGGTTACTAAAAGTAAGTTTGATTTCTCTTTGTGACGGTACACAAAAACACTTACTTGTTGATTCAGCTGTGATTGTCTTTGGCCAAATCACAAACTTGGGATAGAAAGAGACAGATGTTCACAGAGACAAAGACAAAGAAACTACCAAACCTGTGTGAAAGACATAAAATAGATGAAAATCTTGTTTCAAATGCCAATATATGAGAAGACAGGTTTATTTTCCCACAGGTGAAGAGCCTTGAGCACAAAGACATTGAAGATAAAAAGTGGTGAGTGGAATGCCCCTGGGAGCTGAGGACACAGATGCTCGGCTCGATGGGCCCTGAGGCGTCCTCGCCCGGTTCATCTGACTCCACCTGGATTACTGGATTGGGTGTGCTGTTTTCACACTGACCTCATTGCTGTTGGTATCAGTCAATGGACCATGCCATGGATTCTCTAAGACACATTGGGGGACATAATATTTGCATTCAGAACATCGAGCCCTAGACAGATTCACTTCAGAATCATAGTGCTATCCTCCACTGAGTCTGTGGTCATAATACCAAGGCTTCTTTTCCTATCACTGTCTCCACTCCTTCAGCCGTTCCTGTTTCTAGCATCATCCTTGGTGACAGGGAGTCATCTTGAAGGTCACTTCTGGTCTTGCCAAATTTGGTTGACACTTTCAACACACAGTTGAGCACGGCTTTGTGGTATGGACTCTGACTGCAGACCTTGATAGAGCAAAAATTCTTGCCTTCAAATGCTGCTACAAAATAGCAATGGCCCCAGAGTTACATTAATATCTGAAGCCATTGAAGAATGGCCCGATTGATGTATAATTCTGTGAGACTTGCGGGGATGAGGAGATGGTGACTGGTGACTTGAAGGAGCTACAGTTTCCAAGTTTCTGCAAGGCTGGAGAAATCGGGTTTTTTAACCCAATTTGAAGCAGAAGGGATTAGGAACTACTCAGAAGAAACTACAGCACTAATTGTTCCTACCACTAGAAGAACAATAATAACAAAATGTCTTTCAAATAAATTCGCCAGTATGGTGAGGGCATCTGTTTCCAGATCTTGATTCTGAAAGTTTCATTTATTATTACCTTGGGGAAAATTTTAACAAAGGTTTTTTTTTTTTCTAACTATCCCTAGATATTGGGCAGTACCTGTATTTTAATATCCAAGAAATTAGAGTTTCCTAGAAAATAAGAGGATTGAATGTATTTTTAGGTAGCAACAATATTACAAATGAAAACAATATTAAACTAATAATTTTAGCATATGAAATTATTAGAAAAATATTGGCATTGCTAGATGTGATTACTTAATTCTACCAGTTCATAATCAATTTTGTGACTATGTAAAGTAAAACTTCCTGATAATCATGCTTAATATGAAGGTTTGGTCCCAGATTTTCACCAAAAGTGGAAGATAAAATTAATGAACTGCTTAAAATGATAAATGAAGTCAAGAAAATTGGAATTTTAAGAAGGATGATTACACTACAAATATCAGACAACTCAGAAAACCATTGATTTTCTATCTGATGCCTCATGTAGCTCTAGATTTAATGTAAATATATTTATCTGCCTGATTTGGGTGAACAGCTCAGATTGCTCACTGGGTGACAAAAATTATATAGTATTATTTTCTATACATCTTACAGAGTCATAATTATTTATAGAATTCAAAAATAGGTCCTATCCTTGATTGTATGAGACGATTTTAAACTTAACTTTGGTTATATCGGGTAAATTGCAGGATACATGGGCTGTAAATACGGCAGTTTCTGTATTAGTTACTTTTCTCGTTGTGGCACAATACAGAGAAAAGCTACTTATGGAGGGAAAGGTTAATTTTGGCTCACAGCTGAAGAGGGTTGGTGTCCATGAAGATGAACACGTGGTAAGAACAGGAAGTGGCTGGTCATCCTGTTGCCCACAGAAAGCCAAGAAAGAAACTAACTCCCAGCCCACTTGTTCCTTTGTAATCAGTAGGAGCTTTACAGCCCACATTCCTGGTGGAAATCCCTTCTGCACTTTCACTGTTCTGGAAACGCCCTCACAGACATACCCCACTGGCAGCTTTCTTAGGGAACTCTTGGTTCAGTGAAACTGACAATGGGGGTTAACCATCACAACTCTACCCCATGTCAGTTAGACACCCATTCAACCCCTGGGACCTAAAGTTTTAGTTCATCTCCTATGTCCATCGCTAAAATTCCTATGGTCTTTAAACAGTCTCAACATAGTTCAAACTGTATTCTAAGACTCCAGGAAATCTGCTACCTGTGAGCTCTGAGCCACTACAAAGTTACATACTGCGGGGTATCAATACTCAAAGCCACGTGGTCATAGAAAGGAAACATCAAATCAAAGAAACTCAAAAGCCTGGCCCACATTCTGCCACCTGGGGCCATGATGGGAAAAGTCTGGGCTCCAGTGGCCTTGCATGACCCCAGCCTTCCAGCTCTTCCACCACACACAGCACCGGTAACGTCTCTTTTCAGCCAGTTCCTCCCCAGTGGCCTTGCATGACCCAACCCTCCAGCTCTGCCACCACGCGCAGCACCGGTAACGTCTCTTTTCAGCCAGTTCCCCCCAACACTTGCAGTTTTCCTCAGTTGACATCTCAGTCCTGACACCTCGAGAATCCTGAAGTGTTAACTGCAAGGAAGGTCTCACCTCCCCAGCATTACAGAATCGCTTCTCAGGGGTTCTTTAAAGAGAAACTAACTCGTGCACAATGGCCTAGGCTCTGTCTTTTTCGGCAATCTTGGTGCAGCCCCAGGCCCACCACTCTTGTATCTTTCATGTCTGTGACACATGTGGACACCACCGCCAAGTTCTGCTTCCAGCTGGGCTGCAGCCTGGTCATTCAGGCACAATGCTGCAGCCTCTGTCAACCTCTGGATCTGGGTCAGCACTTTCTTTTTTGTTTGTTTCCTTCACTGAATTTTTGTGCATTTCGTACAGTGCATCTTAATCACATTTAGACCCCTCATCTATCTATACTCCCCATAACCCATTCCCCATCGATTTCATGCATTCTGTCATATATGTTAAGGTCTAGCAAGTAAAATGTGTGCACTCAGACGTCCCTCAGTGTAAGTTCACCCACTGGAGTCTGGTCAACCTATCTAGCATCACTCCCTTAGAGATACCAGCTCTCCCTCACCAGCAGTGATATCAGCTTCCAATAATTCCTCAGCTAAAGTTGGTATTTCCTGCCCATTTCCCCAATTCTATGGTTTGAGTTTGCATGGGTCTTGTGAATGTTGTCACCATTGTTGTAAATTCATGTTCAAGTTCCTAGATACCTGGAAAACCTCTGTTTCCTTGTGGCCATCCACCTCCCCAGATCTTCCTGCCTTTTCTGCAATGGTCCATGAGCCCTGGGTGGGTGACGTTTAATACAGGAGCCCTGTCAGGGACATGCACGCTGCAGTGTCTTATTCTCTACATTCCGGCCAGCTGTGCCTTTCTGTGTCAATCACCCTCTGTTACATGAGGAACTTTGCTGGGGAGAGTTGAGCAATGCATTAGTATTCTCTCTACCCTCTGTTCCACTGTGCTCCGGGAGCCTTAATTGTACAGGTTGCGTGGTAGATGTATTAGTCACTTTTCTGCTGCTGTGATAAAACACCATGACTGAGCAAACTTATAAAAGGAAAGGTTTATTTAACTTACAGTTCCAGAGGGATTAGAGTCTGTCATGGTGGGGCAGCATGATTGC
>NW_008348667.1:256817-270936 GCF_000622305.1 Nannospalax galili | reverse complement strand
CCTCAAAATATATTACAGAACTATAGTCACAAAACCAGCATGGCATTGGCACAGAAACAGATACATAGTCCTATGGGACATAATTGAAGACCCAAACATGAGTGCATGCAATTTCAGCCATCTGATATTTGACAAAGGTGCTAATAACACCCAATAGAGGAAAGACAGCATCTTTGGTAAATGGTGCTGTCAAAACTGGATCTCCATCTGTACAAGAATGAAATTAGACCCTTATCATTCACCCTTCACAAAAGCCAACTCCAAATAGATCAAAGACCTCAATCTTAAACCTGAAACTCTAAAATTATTAGAAGAAAACATAGGCAATATCTTACAAGATTATTTTCTGAACCTGAAAACATTTACCAAATTTTGAGATTTTCCTAATAGTGTTTTATGATTTTTATCAGAAGTATTTTTGTATTTCTTAGATTTACTTATAGATTAATATTTTGATATTTTATACATGATATACATACAACTCATTTCCTAGTTTTTTGCCTATCATCTACAAATAATTGTTTTAATATTATAATTGAAGTTTGGGCATTTTGTACAATACTTTTTGATAATATTTAGGACCTTTACCCTATCTGCACCCCTCATAACTCCTCATACTGGATTTCATTCATTCTGTCATACATGCTAAGGCCTATTGAGTCAAGTATCCCTAAATGTTCCTTGGTGTGAGCCCACCCACTGGAGCTTGGTCAACATATCCAGTGTCAGCCCCTTAAAGAAGACCAACTCTCCCTCCCAGCAGTGATTAGCTGCCAGTAGTTCCACAGCTAAAGTTGGGGCTTCTTGTCCATTTCCCCAGGTCTATGCTGGGTTTTTGTCTACTTTGAATTTGCATGGGTCTTGTGCATGCTGTCACCATAGCTGTAATTTCATATGAACAAGTTCCCAGCCACCTGTCAAACTCTATTTCCTTGTGGTCATCCACTCTCCCCACTCCCTGTCCCCGGCTCTTCTCCCTCTTCTTCAATGGTTCCTTAGCCCTGGGTGGCAGAGGTTTAATTCAGGTATCTTATTCAGGAACACATACTCTTCAGTCTGTTATTCTCTGCATTTTGGCCAGTTGTGCCTTTCTCTGTTAATCCCCATTTGTTGCATGAGAAAGCTTCTCTGTTGAGAGCTGAGAGATTCTTTGGGTATATGCCAAGGAGTGGTATAACTGGGTCCAATGGTAGGTTCTTCTGTAGTTTTTTAAAAGAGTTCTCCACACTGCTTTCCATAGGGTTGAAAAGGCTTGCAGCCTCACCAACAGTATTCTTTCTTCCCCCTGTTCCACTGTTTTCCCTGAGCCTTAGGTGTAGAGGTTTCTATGTAGATGTGTCACTTAGGGCTGGATATCTCACAGGCACTTATTGTCTGTGTTTGACTGGTTGTGGAATTCTGTGATAGTCTCCATCTGTTGCAAAAAGATGCTTCTTTGATGAAGGTGTGTGTGACCTGGATGTTCCTCTGACCCTGTGATGACAAGCCATGATCTCGCCTCCTTCCCATGCTCTGTGAAGGAGTCACGCCCATTACCTCTTCCAGCCAATCTGTTGACCTTAGCTGAAGGGGAGTGACTAAGGGTATAAAAGCTGAGAAAAGCATGAGGCCAACCTTTTGCCATTTCGTGTGGCTGTCAGGAACCACGGGATTTATGTTTGGGTGTGGGCTTTCAGGCACAGCCACGAATGGAGGGGGGCATTAACTCTTCTGTAAGTGTACTTCCATCCCAAGCTCAGTTAACAAGTCCAATAAACTCGTTAAGATTCTTCAAACAGGGGTTTGGAGAATTCTTTCCTCAGGTTGTTGTAAGGATGGTGGGAGGAAGGGATCAGATGCCATGTGTGCCTCCTAGCAGCGAATTTGGCTTACAGGGTGTAAGGTATAGTTGTCTGTAAATATAAGGATCCATATTTAATATACAGTAAGAAATTACATTTGTCCTAGGATATGGCAGACAGAATTTTCTCTGGAATCTATGATCTTACTAGCCGCATATAATTCTCTATGTTTAGAGTACCACATGTGAGTTTGCTCCCATTGAGTCCAATTAGATAGCTGTTAATTACCCCCAAGATAAAAGTGTCATTACTGCATTGATACAGATAGTTCGCTGTGCCAGTCATTGTTGTGGTTATTAGGTTTTAAAGCTGGGGTTGAAATAATGATTGATTTTCTCTCTTAGCAGCTCCAGAACTATGAGAGCTAGTCTCTCATTGATTTTCTCCCATAGTACCCTCCAGAACTATGAGAGCTAGTCTTCAGATAGGAGCTTCCAGATCAGTTCCAGATCTGTTGTTCCAAGTCCTGTGTCTGAAGTATGTCCTGTCTCAGTAACAAGGTCTCACCTTCAAGTTCTAGGAGAAAAATCAAGGATGTGGCAATAGCCCATGTTACTTTAGGAGTCTCCTGAACTCTCATGACCAACCACTGAAAGGGAGGGTTCTCCTGTACTGCACTGTTCCTTGATATACAGCCTTCAGACATCCATATGCTCTAAAGTACAGAAATTGTAAGAGTATTTTTCAGTATGCTTTTGAACTAAATACATTTCCCTCTGGCTTTGCTTACCACCTAAGCATTATCTAGCTCTCCTCTCTCTCCCCGTGTGTAACATTCCCTCCTCCTTCCCCAGTTAAAGCATCCCCATTTCCCCATTTCCCCCTTGATAACACCTGTTTTCTATTACCCAGCCTCCTTTGAGCTCCTTCTTCCCCTTTACCCAAATGATTCCTTATATAACCCTCCCTCCTCCACTCCTAGTTAAATAGCCCCATTTCTCCATTCCCCCCCATAGTACCCTCCAGAACTATGAGAGCTAGTCTCTCATTGATTTTCCCCCATAGTACCCTCCAGAACTATGAGAGCTAGTCTTCAGGTAGGAGCTTCTAGATCAGTTCCAGATCCGTTGTTCCAAGTCCTGTGTCTGAAGTATATCCTGTCTCAGTAACAAGATCTCACCTTCAAGTTCTGGGAGAAAAATCAAGGATGTGGCAATAGCCCGTGTTACATTAGGAGTCTCCTGAACTCTCATGACCAACCACTGAAAGGGAGGGTTCTCCTGCACTCCACTGTTCCTTGTTATACAGCCTTCAGACATCCATATGCTCTAAAGCACAGAAATTGTACGAGTATTTTTCAGTATGCTTTTGAACTAAATACATTTCCCTCTGGCTTTGCTTACCACCTAAGCATTATCTAGCTCTCCTCTCTCTCCTGGTGTGTGACATTCCCTCCTCCTTCCCCAGTTAAAGCACCCCATTTCCCCATTTCCCCCTTGATAACACCTGTTTTCTATTACCCAGTCTCCTTTGAGCTCCTTCTTCCCCTTTACCCAAATGATTCCTTATATAACCCTCCCTCCTCCACTCCTAGTTAAATAGCCCCATTTCTCCATTCCCCCCTTGGTAACACCTGTCTCCTACTTCCCCCCCACCCCCGGACTCCTTCTTTCCCTTTACCCACATGATTCCTTTTGATTTTCCTGGCTCCTGTGGTTACATCAGGATATATACTCACATACAAGGATTTGGTGGACCAGCACTTTCTTAAGCAGTTGCTTGTTACTGGAGAATCCTGTCACCCTTCAGTGGTGTTCAACATTCTCAGATGAGGCTCTTTATTTTCAAATTCATTTTCATTCCCCAAGTTAGATCCTGGACCTGTATGGTCTGGCTCGTTAAGTGCCTGTCCTGCTGTCTCAGCGCAGAGCATGAGGATTATTTAAATGATGTAGCCGGGAAACCACTCATTCCTCTGAAAAGCATGAGAGATGGGTGAGCACAGGGCATCCTGGGAAGAAGGGTGGAGCCCAGCCACTGGCAGAGCCAGCTGCAGGATATTGGAAGGGAGAAAGCCACAGGTGCAGTGGGTCTGGAGCTGGGACCAGGAGGTGTGATGCCACCAGGTGAACGGTTGGAAGCATCTTGCAGGGAGTGGAAGGGAGCCTGGGCATGCACAGGTGGTGTGATGAGACCACAAGTGGGCAAAACTAACGGAGACTGTGGGTGGGGCTGGAATGATGCCATTTCTTTGTCTCTCTCTCCCTATCATATAAGCCATGCTAAACCCAAACCAAAAATGTCTTATGTTCATCTGTGAGCCCTGGGTCCTCCGAAGGCATGCAGGAGCCTGCCACGAAGGGAAAGGGAGAAAAATTAGTGCAAGAAATGCACTAATCCTCTTAACGATGACAAATTTTCACATCCACCTGTAGACATCCTTAAACTTAGTCACTCTTCTTTCTTTGCCCAGATGTGCATTTCCCCATGTTCCTTTCGGCTCCCTTCATTGCTATCTTTCTACGTGCAACACAAGTGAACAGAAACCACACCACAGCCTGAAAGCTACCCTGGCCCGAAACTTCATGTTGAACAAACAAGCCCATTACTTTTGAATTCAGGCTCATCCAAGTTCTCAGGACACAGAATGATGTAGCCAGATTCTCTGCCAGAATTTCCCGTAAAGGACCTCTATCACAGTTCCCAGTTCCGGGTTCAGTCCTTGCTCTTTCTGAAAGACTCATGAGCTTGGCCTCCGCTGCTCACCTCTCTAGGCACGATGGTCTTGCAAACACAAACCAGAATGGACAGTTACTCTCTAACAGAATAGAAGAAGTCTCTAACCTGGGTCTCAAAACTCTTCCACATTCCTCCCATACAACATTTCCAAAGTTCTAAAATAGATACAGTCAGGCTTGTCAGAGCAGTGACCCCACACCTGGTACCATTTTTCTGCATATTACAGAATTTGTTGTGACAAAGCAAGCAATGACCAACCTAAGCAGGGAAGAGCTCGTTGGGTTCACAGTTCAGAAGGCTGCAGCTCACATGGTGGGGAAGGCATAGGGAGAGTCTGAGGTGTCGGGTGCTAAGGTCCTATTGTGCCCACAGTTGGGAAGCAGAGAGATCAGTGTTAGTACTTAGATCACTTTCTTCTTCTTCTCTCCAGCCTTTGGAGTGGTGCCCCTTTTGTTGAGGGTGGGATTTCCCTTGTTAGTAAAACTTCTCTGGAGGCAGAGACACCCTAAGGATGTTTCTCAAGTGAGTCTAGATCTAGTGAAGTTGAAAATGAAGAATAACTGTAACAAATTTCAAACAGTAACTTATAGTTTTCTGTGTTTCAAACTTCATCTCTTGTATATTCTTTATTTGCTTCTGCTGCAAATAACTATAGAGTAGGTTGACACTAACACCTGCCCCACCTCTTGATGTCTCTTGGCCAAGTACCTAATGAATGATGGAGAAAAATCCCAGGAGACAATTATATACCAAGAGAAATGGAAAACATTTATCTTCTCACATATGACTACAATACCAAGTCCTCTACAGCAAAGACATGTTATATATTAACTATAATGAAACATGAAGTTGAGCAAAATTATAAACTTTGCTCAAATTCTCAGTGAAAAACTAATGAATTTGGGAATTTTTCCAAGAACTCTGACTCCTAAACTCATGAACAGCCCCCTCTCATATAAGTCAATGTATAACTGGCAAGCCAAGCATCCTAATCATCTTAGGCAACCATAAGAAGATGCTGTTGTCTGAGTAGTATAGCTGGAGAAACTAATATTTATAGAGAATCAAAGTACAAGGAGGTGCCAGGGTAGAGCTCTCCCTTGTGGACTCACTTGGTCGTTTTTTTCTGACAATAAACTCTGGTGTATCTTCTTTTTCCAAAATGGCATTTGACGAATTGGGAGGAATCCACCATCAGGACCTCATTACAGAGTGTGATTTTCCAGAGGCCACATTTCCTTGTAAAAACAGCCTGGGGCTGAGTCAGATTCTGGAGAGTACATAATAATCCAGGTCATAGCATCAAGCAAATGTGTGATGTACTCAAATGCGAGATAGATTTTTTTTCTCCCCTTGGGCCACTAACAAAGTGAATTATAGTTGGTGTTGTTTCATTTTAATTTTGCTCTTTATTTTTTTCCAATTTCCATTTCCTTATATGAAACTGGGGACATGAATTCAACAAGAAGATATGCCTGCTTGACAACTCGTGGGCCTATCTGTCATGAACTGCAATAAACGGAACCTCTTAGTAGACAGAGTGCGCACAGGTGGAGACAGGACAAAAGGTGTGGTGGGAAAAAGTGAAGAGGCCCGGACACGTCTAAGGATAAGCAAGCTGGGGTCAGTACAGGCAAGGGAAGAAATGGAACAGATAATGGCCAGGGGTGAGGGAGGGGGTGGGGGTAGGTGGTGGTGGTGGTAGAGGGGATGCTACCGAGAGCTAGTGACAGCCACAGCTGTTCACAGGAGAATATCCTAAAAATTATAGTGTGATGCATTAATCATGATAGATGTCCTAATTTTTCCCTTTCAACCTACCAAGAATAGTAACAGAGGGAAGAAATGGAACAGATAATGGCCAGGGGTGAGGGAGGGGGTGGGGGTAGGTGGTGGTGGTGGTAGAGGGGATGCTACCGAGAGCTAGTGACAGCCACAGCTGTTCACAGGAGAATATCCTAAAAATTATAGTGTGATGCATTAATCATGATAGATGTCCTAATTTTTCCCTTTCACCCTACCAAGAACAGTAACAGAGAAAGTAAAGTGATCGTCTCTACAGGGTCAGTGGATGTGCAGAAAGATCACACTAGCACAGGTGTTCAAAGTCAGTGAGTCACCCAAGAACCCAAGGGCCAGCTGAGCGGCAGCTGGGCCTAAGCATGCTGCGCCAGACCACAGGCCTTCACTCCTGGAAGTTACGGCCCAGGGCTCCTATCCACGGGTGCTCTGTAAGTCTGCTGTAGAAACTGAAACCCAGGGTCCTCTCAGCCTATTGTGCTGTGTGGCTTTTAAGTTGTGTTCAGATTTGGCTTGAGAACTGAGCGTCATCTCCTCCATTCTCCATGTCCTTCAGGCTGTTAGAGTAGTTTTGGGATTATTCTAGACTTTTATCATCAGCCTGAAAGCCTTACAGCAAAGTGTGTTAGGAGAAACATGCCAATCACGAGATGGGAAACAAGGAAATCTTGGTTTCTGGGACTCATCAGCTTTTTATTGAAAGCTGCTGCAAATTCTTTTAAAAGTAAGAATAAAATTAAGTCTTTAAAAGTATGGAGGATGTGCATTATGGTTTGATTTGCACAGTGTCCTGAGAGCTGGAGAGACTGTGTCAGCCCCGAATTCCTTGTGTGATATCTGGTTATGGGTTTCTGTCTCAGAGTCTGGAACTCAGGGACTAACATCAAACTGAACACAGAGGAACAGAGAACAACCCAGGCTGTCAGGTGACCTTCTGTGGGTGGGTGGCCATGTAGATGGGCAGCTCTTGCTGTGCATGGGCCACACTCTACCCCCCATATGAAACTTCAGTGCTGTAAATGTGGGACATTTGGTGCCACGAGCAGGAAGAGTCAAACAACAGAAGTGACCTATAGCATTTTAGGCAGATAGAAGCTGAGCAGTACAAAGTGGAGTTTATGAATCTGTTGGTTCAGGAAATGCCAGGCGTCTTCAGCTACAATTTTGTGTTCTTTGTCCTCATTGTCTGAATGTAATCTTAGCCAACTCCATCAGCCACAGGTGAGAGGGAAAGGTCTGAGAATTCACAATTTATGAAGGCCCGAGGCTGAGCAGAATCAGGGATCAAATAGGATTGCCAGAATCAGGCAACTCCACCCTAGCCAGAGAGGTTGTGTGGGAGTGTCAGAAGGCCGGAAGTCAGGTGGGTTCAGATACGGAATGATGAAAATTATCAAAAAACGTTGCACAAAATTCTCAAAAATTCAGTGAAAATATAATTTTAAAGACTGGTAGCTAGTCCAGTGACATGGAGCACACCTTTAATCCCGCCCTTGGGAGGCAGAGGTAGGTGGATCTCTATGAAATTGAGACCAGCCTGGTCTGCAGAGTGAGTTCCAGGACAGCTGGGGCCATAGGGAGACTCTTCAAAAAAAAAAAAAAAACCCAAGAGTCCTTTTAATTTCTTCTGACGTAGTATGATACCAACATGGTCAGAGTTTGGAGAGGACAGAAAGGCTTCAGAAATGGAAAGAAGTGTGCAGTGAAACACAAGCATAGTGCGTGTACACTTCACACACAGGAAATCACACGCAAATAAATGTACAGGCATGTACACACATGTGCACACAAAGATGCACACACACCACATGCTCAGACAGGAATTCACATGTGTGAATGCATGCACACACACATACACACATGTACACACGGATACACACGTACACTCACAAACAGGGATGCACACATGGATATACTGACCACCCTATCAACCCTACCCTTTGCTGAGTTATCTCCATTATGACACTTATCATAATGGGAAATATTTACTCCCAGTGTGTCTCTCCTTTACTAGAATATATGCTTCATGACAGCAGAGATTTATGAAACTCATTTACCTTGACCTTCCCAGTCTATAGCAGGCACCATGCAAGTGTCTATTATGACTATGAGTGGTGTATTCATTATTATATGCATGGGTATATTTTATCATCATCATCGCCATCATCACCATCACCTGTGGGGACCTAAAGGCCCCGCCTTGCCAAGATGGCGCTGAGAGGAAGTTACTGGGGCGCGGCCTGACTTGTTTTGAAGATCATCGGATTGGATGCCTCCATAAGCTTTCATGGGCTCCTGCCTTCATGCATGCATTGGCCTTTAAGCTGATTGGAGAACTATGAGGGGTAGGGGAATTATAAGCACCCTGCCCCGCTGCAATAAACGAGTTCCTGCTTGACTAGACTCCCCATTGGGTCTGATTGTTCCCGGTGCTGGGGGTGGCAGGGGCTGGCGAATGTCACTCAAACCCCGCTCATCTCCCCTCCCAAGATTATGGTCCTTAAAATAGAAACATCATCTGGGCTTGCCCTATTGATGCTAACCAGACTTACACAGACTTTTCCGAACAGGTGGCAGGAAGGAAAAGCTGGGGAAGGACTTGTGGCCTGCACTGTTACATATGGGCAAGTGGCCTGCACAGAAGGGAGGCAGGTGCCTGGGTACCCAGCCAGCAAGGAAACGCAGGCCTGGGTTCCACAGTGGGAGGGAATGATCACCACTGATGTTGGCCAGCTTGGAAGCAGACTCTTTCTCAGAGCCTCTCAATAGCCCATCCAGCCAACACCTAAATATGGTTCTTGTGAGAAGCAGAGCAATCTAACTTGTTCCGTGCCCTGAGACTTCTGAGAGGCAAAAGTATTATAAGGATTTGGTAATTGAAGCTTCTAGATCAGTGGTTGGGGAGTGTTTCTAAACTGTACAACCCCCAGGACCTTAGATGGAGTCTCTGACAATGGTCACTGCCCCGGAAAGATGCACATTTGCAGCTTGGAGAAGTCTTCCCATATTAATCTACTGTAACAGCCTGGGCACGCACAGAAAGCAGAAAGCCATCCCTCACAACTCCGGTGGCTGGGGACATCCAGGCCGAGGCACCAGCAGATTTTCTGACTGATAAAGACATCATTCTCTTCTCTCAAGGTGGCTCTTGGAAATCTGAACCCCCCACTGGAGGAGAGTGAACGAAAGGCATTCCCACATCCCACCTTACGTCAGCATCAGTCCACTAAAGACCTCAGGTAGGACCAACACTTTTGCACTGGCACATAAGTATCATTTAAGTCATAGCAAGGAGAGAGAAAATGTATGAGAAATACGGTAAAATAGTAAATGATATTGTTTCTGAGATGAATGAAAAGAAAGTGGGGGCCTTTGTCGGTAGGAAGCTAAGGTGGAAACAGGCATCTCCATCCTGTGAGTGAAATTAAAAATCCAGAGCTGGACATGTGAGGACGAAGGGAAGACTTTGAGAGCTCGGTGCAGCCCGGAAAGATGCACATTTGCAGCTTGGAGAAGTCTTCCCATATTAATCTACTGTAACAGCCTGGGCACGCACAGAAAGCAGAAAGCCATCCCTCACAACTCCGGTGGCTGGGGACATCCAGGCCGAGGCACCAGCAGATTTTCTGACTGATAAAGACATCATTCTCTTCTCTCAAGGTGGCTCTTGGAAATCTGAACCCCCCACTGGAGGAGAGTGAACGAAAGGCATTCCCACATCCCACCTTACGTCAGCATCAGTCCACTAAAGACCTCAGGTAGGACCAACACTTTTGCACTGGCACATAAGTATCATTTAAGTCATAGCAAGGAGAGAGAAAATGTATGAGAAATACGGTAAAATAGTAAATGATATTGTTTCTGAGATGAATGAAAAGAAAGTGGGGGCCTTTGTCGGTAGGAAGCTAAGGTGGAAACAGGCATCTCCATCCTGTGAGTGAAATTAAAAATCCAGAGCTGGACATGTGAGGACGAAGGGAAGACTTTGAGAGCTCGGTGCAGCTGTGGGCCAAGGATGCAGGGTACAGGGACACTGTCATGCTGAGGCTTTGGTAAAGCTCTGCTCTCTCTCCAGTGAACCATGGCGACTCTGGTGAGACAGGAACCAGAGCACTGCCCAACTTGCAGTGCAGCATCAGAGAGCTGAGCTGGACCCATGGCAGCTGTGATGCTTGCTGCATCCGGCCTTTCCAACCTGTCTGTGGAAGGAGGCGCTGCTCCCAGCCCATCTAGGTGGGGCAAATGGAGAGGTGGGGCACTCCCCAAAGCCCCTTGTCAATCAGCCCACCCCGTGCCTCTGTGGTATTAAAAAATATTTACTATTTTCATTTTGTATGAGTGCATTGCCTGTAGGTACATAAGTTCACCCATGTTGTGTAATACCCATGGAGGTCAGAAGAGGGCATTGGATCCCCTGAAACTGGAGTTACAGATGGTAGGTGCTGGGTGCTGGGAAGCAAACCCAGGTCCTCTGCAAGAGCAGCTGGTGCTCTTAACTGTTGAGCCATCTCGTCAGCCCTCTCTGCGGTGTTTTAGGAGGGCACCGAGGAAGCAGGAGTTCTGCCACATCTGAGCAAGCCTCGCTCCTCCTCTCAGGGCCCCTGGGGAGGCCTGTCATTGCCGCCCCCCAATAGCAAACAGTGGCTCAGATGCCAGCCGTGGGTAAGTGGGCGGGTGCTGGGAAGCAAACCCAGGTCCTCTGCAAGAGCAGCTGGTGCTCTTAATTGTTGAGCCACCTCGTCAGCCCTCACTGCGGTGTTTTAGGAGGGCACCGAGGAAGCAGGAGTTCTACCACATCTGAGCAAGCCTCGCTCCTCCTCTCAGGGCACCTGGAGAGGCCTCCCATTGTCGCCCCCCAATAGCAAACAGTGGCTCAGATGCCAGCAGTGGGTAAGTGGGTGCCAGTGTTCTGCCCTGCCTGCCAGTAAGGTCACAGATTTCTCACCAACCCTGCTAGGTTGACACCAGAGGAAACAAGATAAGACAGAGGTCTGAATAATACTCAGTCTTATAATATGCAAATGGCCAATTGCCTGCGTGTATGTGAGTGCACCCGTGTCGTGCAATGCCGTAGACATCAGAAGAGGGCTTCGGATTCCCCTGGAACTGGAGTCAAGGACAGTTTGTAGCCACCATGTGGGTGCTGGGAATCAAACCCGGGGCCTCTGCAAGAGCAGTCAGTGCTCTTAACCACTGCGCCATCTCTGCAGTCCCCAAAATGCTTCTTTTCCGCAGGTACCAGACCAACACTGTGGGAAAGCTGTTCCCTGCAGACTGTTGGGCAATGTTAGATTCCAGGCTAAAAGATAACAAAGTATCTGACATACGGAACAGAAAGAACAAAACTTGGAGGTGTCCTAACATGGGGAACCACAGTAAGGAAGGCAGACGCCATCAAATCCTAGGGGCCACAGAGCTTAGCACCATCGATTTGCACTGTAGGAGCAAAGGGTGAGTTCATAAAACACAGCTCTTAGCCAGTGTCCATGGGTGTGCAAGGGGCCTGTGTCATCACGGTCTCCTCAGCACCTGCTGTCTTTAGGTCTTTAGTCTTTTTTGAAGGCCTAATACTGGCATTTTAATGCAATATATTTTTAATTTGTTAAGAATTTCTTTCACTATTTCATATTTGCTGCCCATATGCCTGTGGGTGTCTAGATCCTCTGCAGTGTCAACCTCCCAAGGCCCACGACCTTGAAGAAAACTGACTTTCCCTCCCTTCCGTGTCACCAGTTGTGAACAGCTCCTCGTTGAGGTGGGACTCACAATACCCTCCTCACTCCGTGCTAGAATGTTGAGTGGCTTGAAATTTCAACACCGTCAGTATTTATTAAAATGCAAATAAGAGCCACAGTGAGATACACCCTTCCTTCCTCCAGTAAGAATGACTATGATCAGAACGACAAAAAAAAAAAAATGGACTAGAGCAAAATAGTGCTTTCTGGACAAGATGGAGCTACTGCGTATGTGAACTCACAGCGGCTGTGGTTGCCTACACAAGAGCTGCAAGATCGACAGTCAAAACACAGTTTCATAGATCAGAGCATGCGTGTAAGTACGCACACAATGTCTTGTAAATCGCATCGGCTTTTATAACTAGCAAGAAGTGGGGTATAAGCCGGCTTCTCTACACAGGGCAACTGATCTGTACACTGGTCTGAGCATTCTCCACGGTGTGCTCTTCGTACCTTTGTCAAGCCTTTTAGAAATAGTTCTGTGGATTTTCTCCCAAGCTCTCTGTTCCATCAGTCGGTATTCATTTGTGTCTATTTTTTCTTTTAATGCCAAAAGTTTGATGTTTGGTTAATTTCCTGCAATAATAGGCAATGCTGTGGTGCATATTTTAATCATTACAGCAGTGTACAGCAATGACCTTGTAATATACTCAGCGTGATGCAGAATGGGATCTCTTCTATGAAAAGGAAAACAGCGTCTGGGAAGATGGCTCAGTAGTTTGCAATGCATACTGTTCTTCCTGAGGACCAGAGTTCAGGTCCTACCACATATGTCAGGGAACTCCTAACCCCCCATAACTCCAACATTAGTTGATCTGAGGATTTCTTATTTCCTTCAAGGGCACCTGCACATACACCCCCCCAACACACACACAAATACTCATAATTTAAAAAAAAATTAAATGGATCTTTGAAAAACAAAAAAGAAGGGCTGGAGAGATGGCTCAAAGGTTAACAGCACTGACTGCTCTTCCAGACGATCTGGGTTCGATTCCCAGCACCCACATAACAGCTGTCCTTAACTTCAGTTCTAGGAGATCTCATGCCCCCTTCTGACCTATGTGGGAAATACACAGCATGGGTGTACCTATCTACATGGAAGCAATATACTCATACACATAAAAATTTAAAAAAAATAGATTTAAAAACAAAAAGGAAATTGAAGAAGAAAAAGGCAGAGAGCATTTCAGTACCTACACATTAAACGTGGTGAGTGACCACTGATTAACATAGGCCACCACCAGGTGAAAATGACTCTTTGTAAAACACGAAGAAAACAGCCCCAGGAAGTGCTTGACTTTCAACAATGGTTTGCATGTTAGTGAGCAGAAAATGTCAGTAGTTATCAGCAGAACTGTGTGTTTATTTCATCTTCTTCCTTGAAGTTGAGGCCAGAGGAGAGAGGTGTGTCATGGTGGGAGCACAGTGTGTGTGGTCTAAGGCGAAGCCGGCAGGATCTGAATCCACTTCCCAGTCTCCTGCTGCAGGACCAGCAACATAGTAACAGGACACAATCTTTCTAATTTTTGTCTTCCCACATATCAGACACCCATCAAGCAGGTGTGATGACAGTCCACATTTCTCTGGCAGTTGTGACAATCCGTTGAAATAATTAATTGAAATACTCCAAGAATAAAGATTAATAATGTGTCTCAACAACCTGAGGTCCTGGCTATGGTGACTGTTAGGATCACCGGAGCTCTCTCCTC
Source organism: Nannospalax galili (assembly GCF_000622305.1). NCBI lineage: Eukaryota > Metazoa > Chordata > Mammalia > Rodentia > Spalacidae > Nannospalax > Nannospalax galili. The sequence goes on along the minus strand of NW_008348667.1, from coordinate 257,172 downwards.
CTTCAGAAGCATCTAATCTCTGACTCTGACATGAAACTTATGTTTCATATCGCTGTATGAGAAGCTTTGCTCTATAATAATCAGCCCTGAATCAGAAAGTATAGGCTGCCGGAAATAGCTAGGACCCATCTTCACCAATGACCACGTGGGAAGGTTCTGCCCCTAGAGGGCACACAGTAGTTTGGGAAGCAATTTGCACCCAATTAGAATTCAATACAATACATTCACTTGCTGAAGTCATAATAGATAAATTTCTAAATATTAATAAACTGAACAACAGAAATCATTCTAAAAATATTTTATATAATTTTTATTTTATGTTTATGAGCATATTTAGATAAAATTCTAAATATTA
>NW_008348667.1:247074-256652 GCF_000622305.1 Nannospalax galili | reverse complement strand
CCTCTAGCCCAGAAATTCATTTTTCACTCATGCCAACTCCAAATTCAGCCTTGTAAAGAGAAGGCATAACATCAAGCATCAGGCCTTGGGTGTCTTCATATGTGAGATTTTTGTGATTGCTTCACTTTCTACAGTTTTCATGCTCCACCAGAACAAAGCGGAAGGGACCTAGCTTAGAAGATGACGCTGGTGCAGGTTCCTGTGTACAGACAGATTGCATCTGAACACTACCTCTGCTCTTCAGAGCACGAAATTTCATCTGCCAAAGTTGTGCAATTGATCCCTGACTTATTTTTGTGATTGCTTCACTTTCTACAGTTTTCATGCTCCACCAGAACAAAGTGGAAGGGACCTAGCTTAGAAGATGACGCTGGTGCAGGTTCCTGTGTACAGATTGCATCTGAACACTACCTCTGCTCTTCAGAACACGAAATTTCATCTGCCAAAGTTGTGCAATTGATCCCTGACTCAGAGTTTAATGTAACAAATTAAATTAAAGAATGTGATTAGAGACAATGGACATACATTCAGTAAATGCTCAGTTAATACTAGAATTCTTTCTCTTATCTCTAGAGATCTCTTTGTTCTATTGTAGAGACTACAGGTGTAAACACCCTTACAGCCCTATGTACAATCATAATTGAGGTTACTATAACTTTCCGACTGTCCCATCAATTACAGCTTCTTCTATGATTACTAAGTAGCTTTCCAAACACTGTCAGTCTCCTTGAATCTTAAAACTGTAAAGAACACAGAGGTGATGAATTCAACGCAAGTGTATTCATTTAGACCATGAAATTATCGCTTGACGTTCAAGTAAGTATTTGCAGATTTACACAGATTGACTGACTTGCCGTACCTTCTTGGGGGAACATTTCAAGGTGGGAAAAGCACCTTCACAGACTCCTGAGGAATGGGTGATACCCAGAGCAGGTGGGAGAGTGTTCACACAGGCAAGAGTCTATCCTGCACACAACAAAAATATTTGTAATTCAACAGTTGCAGCTTTGGGGTGCCCAAAACAGACGCAAGAAATTGTACCTTCACTGCCCTCTAATATATTCAACAGTCATAAAAAAAATGACTTGGAACACACCTGGAGCTGTTTAATTACTTTTACTCTGGGTCACTTGTGAGCAGCTTTCTGGGTGGATACTTCAAGGGCAGCATAAAGTCAATGCATTCCTGTTCTTCATGAATAATCTCTTTATTCCCTGGCCAGACATTTCCTACAAGGAGACTCCTAACAGCTCAGAAATTCATTGCAGTCAGGTCCCCCTGCACTCTTCAGGGTGGAAGGTGTTTTGGAGCAGAGCCATTTCTGTCCACTCTGCCTGTTATGTCTGCAATAACACCATGTATAGGGAATCATTCACCATGTGATGTCAATCCCACAATTCAAATAATATCTAGATGCAGATTTGCAATTAATGGGGAAATCTACCATTCTGGATGGATTTCAGGCCAATACTGTACTGTAACAAGATTTTACAGACTCATTCAATCAAAAATTAATAGAATGGAAACAGCTTTCTCACACAGAATTTGAATATTTGTCTTAATCTTGTGCTAATCTATAAAACGCAGTTGCATAGATACTTATCATAGATGTATGAGATTGATTGTGAGCCTCGATGTGTATGGTATTCATAAATAATCATTTTAAGTTGTATAGTAAGTTGACATGTAAATTTGTTTGGAAAACACTTTGTTTACTCCAAAGTAGGTAGCGTGTCTAAAGATGAAGCTATATAGATGATCAATTGTGCTTCCTGAACCTATAGTCTAGACAGAAATTCAGTAGAAGATCATTTCAATTCAGTATGGGAATTGCAATTTTTCACATTGTGTTACACAACTAGAAACTGGGACACTTGAGAAGTAAGTTCTGCTCCATTGCAAAGCATGACCTTCAGAACCCTGGTATTGACCGCAACGATAATCTTCAACAGTGGAGAAAAGCTGAGACTCGCCCAGCTTTGACATTAGGTATGCTATAAAATGTGATTATTAGACATTAAACTGGGATGAGAAGAAAACTTCCACAGAGAAAGCAGAGAGTAAAGAAAATAAAGAACGTAGACAGAGGGCGGTTGGTCTTGGAAATCTCAACAAATGCTATACTGACCAAACACATTAGCACTGTGCTGTTTTCAGAAATGGCCACAGATCTGGTTCTGTAAAACAACCCAAATGTGTTCTCTCATGCTTCCTAGACCAGAGTCTGGGCACAATCTAAGCACAGCAGGGTTTCGATCTATAATTTCACAGTTCCAAAATCAAGGTGTCTGCATCCCATGTTCCTTCACGGAGGATCTGTGACTAAATCTGCCCGTAAACTCTGTCAATTTGTCGGTTAAATTAAATCACTGCTTTGGTAGAACCAAGAATCCTTCACAATAGTGACTCATGTGCCTAAAACCAATGATGGAGTAGCAGTGACTACTACTAGCAGTAAGTGACTGACACCTATGCTAATGTTTGAAGGTAAAAGTCAGGCATGAAAAAGAACCAGCTGGTTCCAACAGGACTAAAGTATCCATTGTCAAAGACTGACGTATACACACACACACACACACACACACATACACACGCACACACACGAAGATGTATGCACACATGCACACACACACCTCTAACAGGGCATTTGTTTGGGAGGAGGAAGAAAGTTGAAAACAGAACCCAATGAGATAAACCTAGTCCAGCTTTGGAAACCAAAACATATTTAAAAATACAATAAACCAACAAGCAGCAGCAACCCACTAGACAGTGAGCTCTTTGGTTGAGTAAATAAAACTTAATTTTAATTCATACATATGGATACAGAAGGCGATTACAAACTACACTAAGCACAGTGCCACACTCTTTGATTAAATGCCAAACTATTTATATAATAAGAAGCTATGAAATATTAATTAGAGACCATTATACAATAATGAACTTTCAGATAAATTTTTAAAACATACGTGAACTTATTTGTGATATCTCCTGGAAGTTACACACCCGGATAATAACTGTGATGGTAATTTGCTATATTATTCAAGAAAAATTATCTCACGTCTCAGGGGTATTAATTTAAAAGAAATGCTTAAACAAATTAAATAACCTGCCTGGGATCCTTTATAATGTGGCTCTGTAATGTCTTAGGTAACAAAACCGGGTGTTTGAAATGTCTCTTGGAGCTTATTTTCTAATTAGAAACAGCAAGTTGAGCCAGTCTGTGTGGGACGAGACATATAGCTGAGTCCCTGAAAAGTAATCGGACTCTCCAGACACTTCACTTGCTCAGATTTCCTATTGTCGTAATAGAGAAAATAGATGTCCCAGTACTCGTGTAAACAAAGAGCCCGTTCAGCTGGCAAACCTCACAGTTCCCTTGGAAGTAAACACTGCAATATGTCACACTGTCTTTCTAATTATGCCGCTGCATCTAGGAGAACTGCTGCTTGCTCTATTTGTTCCTTCATTAAAGTATCCCCGCGAACTCAAGGGGAAGCCTGCAGATCAGTGTCTGTTACCGAGAATCTGAGATGCAGACCCATCCCAGTCTTGATCCCCAAACTGAGATCCAGAGAGACTCAATTCCTCATATAATTAGGTGAATAATCCATCAACCCACTACAATCCCTCTAAAAGGGTCAACACATTTTTTTGGAAACAGTTGCAGGGCAATTTTCAAGCCATGTGCCTTCTTCTTGAAGCTGTGTTTTTGTTGTTGTTGTTGTTGTTTTGTTTTGTTTTTTTTTGTCTTTTTGAGACAGGGTCTCCCTGTAGCCCCAGCTGGCCTGGAACTCACTATGTAGGCCAGGCTGGCTTCAAACTCACAAAGATCTGCCTGCCTCTGCCTCCCAAGCGCTGGGATTAAAGGCGTGCACCACCACACTCGCCTTTGAAGCTGTGTTTTAAGCAGCAAAGTCATATTGGTATATAATGTGGCTAAATATTCACCAATCAGTTTTTAGAAACCCAATGTTTTATGTCCTGATAACAATCAACAAAGTCCCTAGTAAGCTGTGGAAAGAAAGAATCTGGAGTTTGTAGCCTGTTAATGCTGCTAGGGGTGTGATATACGAAAAACAGACACAACAGGGCAGCGTGGTAGTAAGCCCTTCCTGTATGCTTCAAAACATAATACTGAGAGAAATCTAATACTAATTTCCATATAAATATATGTATATAAACATATTTGGCAAATTACACAATAGGGCTTCTTAATTCAAACTGTTTTGACAGTTCATCAGTGAATAATATCCAAGGAGACTCTGAAAAACCTGGAAAGTGAAAACGAATTCTCCAAACACAGCAGTGAGGGAGAGAATATATCATAATTAATAATTTACAAATGTGACATAAGAAATAAAATAATTTCTAAAGATGTTCATGGCAGTTATCCTGCCCTAGTTCTCTGAGTATGAGTGAGATCAGACTGGTTTGAGCTGTCAGTTCCAAAACCCTGGCTCAACTCAAAGTCCCAAGTGGCTCCCCAGGGGAATGTCCTCCGCTCTTGGTCTCTTCTTGGGGAATAGAGTTGCAACGTACATTAAATGACCAAGCTGTCTAGGAATGCCTAGAGCACTGATGGCTGCTTGGAGACTTCACAGCCCAGGCACACATCTGTATTCTGAAGTCCAACAAGAACAAAGGTGACCATTTGAAGTTGCATCTGTCAGCTCCCCCACAGAGTTCAGGGTGGTATGAAGGACCAAAAATTCCCAGAAACTGCCTTTCACGGAACTATCAGACTGAACATCTATGTCCCAAACCTTCTAGAGACTTCCCAAAGTGCTGACCCAGTCTTGTTGTCTGAGAGGGATTACTGGCTCCAAATATGCACACACGAGACTGTCGTTAAGAAGAAAGAAAACAGGTCGGATGGTCATGTCCGTAAGGTCATCTCTGGCCAGGCAGACTGCAGATCATCTCTTACCCAGCCTTCTTTCTGAAGTCCAGGAGGGGAAGCTGGCCTCCTTAATGTGGCTATACCAGCAAAGAGAACTATGGGAAATGAACGGTATGGTTCTAAAGGAAAAACGAAAAACATATTCCCATACTGGCTTTAACTAACGTGAAACAAATCACTTTAAATAAGCTGAAATTTGCCAGACAGAAAACTAACAATAACCAGCAAAACTGCCTCAGCGTATCATCCAGTTCTCAGTGATGGTCCCTCAGTCCTCTTCCTGGCTTTTCTGCTTGGTTCCTACAGTGTCCTAGACTCAGGTCACACTTCACAAACTTAGTTTAAGTATGTCAGAGTTTGAGTTTGGCACCTTCATTTGTGGACGGAACAGCCTGTTACAGACAGTGTTTCAACTCCTCTTAATCTGACATTCTGAGATACAGAGAAGCTATGTTGTTCTTGACTTTCTTAGGAACCAAAGCCTCCCTGGCTGTTGGCACTTGGTCACTGTCTGGCTTTAGGTAGTTCTCCTTAAACTTCTCTGTGAGTGGGACAGAGGCCTGAGCTCTTCATGTACGCTTTACCAGTCCAGCAAGTATCACTATTTTGATGATCTTTTAATATGTAATAGTGATTTCCCTCATGACTGAACGTATACCACATGTGTGGTTGGTGCCAAGGATACCAACCTGATTTGCAGTGAGTTGAGAGCCTCCGTGTGGGAGCTGGGAACTGAACCTGCATCCTCTGCAAGAACAGCAAGTGTTTTGAACTGATGATCTGTATTTCCAGACCCAAGTCTCAGTCTTGACACTGTAAACAGGTGCACTGTATATGTGTCTGACCAACATACCTCATTTTGCTCTACCTCCAAACCACCCCCCTGAACTCTAGGCAGCAGTGAGTGGACTGCCGAATGCCTTCACTGGAGAAGGCTTCAGGTGAAATTACTGAGAGTTATGAGCAGGGAGGCTAGCTCTAATGTATCTTTATTTGCAAAAGTCACAGCATTCCATAATTGTGTCACAAGTAATCTGACAAGGAGAACCACTTACACAGTCTTGAAGAGCAGAACCAATTTAAAATCGATAAGAAGACACAATATCAAAGTCAATTAAACTTCAAGAAAAGCTGGTCTTTAACCCATGAAGGTGAAGATTGCAATTACAGGTGCTTCAGCTTGCTTTTGTAAACGAGGGTAGTATCTCTGACGGAAGATACAAAGACATGCTTACATACAGCAGGTCAGTTACAATGTTTGCAGCTCCAAGTAACATGAACACCAATTTCAAATCCCTTAAACAACAGGAGTTGCTGGTACATCCCAGGCCTTCACCCACCTTGCAGTCCCAACCTACAGCAAATATGGAAGAGAGACCCCAGCTTTTCTCTTAGGTGCCTGAGGAGTCTGGTGGCTCTAAACCTTCATACACTGACTGAACAATGTGCCTGGGATTGTATCTGCCCAGCGTGTTTCTGTTAAATAGGTGTTAGCCTTGGAATTCAGCATAGAATTTATGCCCAAAATGTCACATGTGCAACCAAACAGGAGGGAGAGGCAGCCAACGACTTCACTATGTAGATCGTTGCTTGGTTACAGCATGCAGAGAGCAGAACCCTAGTGTGATTTTGCTCAGGATTAGAATCCGGGACTTCTGAAGACTCATCTCAGAATCTGATGTTTGAAGGAATTTACTAATGTAAATTAGCTTGGATTTTATTTTATTTCAATGTAGCAATCCTCTCCCTGGATGTTTGGATGCAATAAGAAACAGACAGTAAGCTCTGGCATTCTTTGGCATTTAAAAACACAGTGTCTGTAATTGGATGAACTGGAAACTCAATAAGGACAGAGAATTAACAAATGACTCTCTTGTAGACAGGTGTGAAGTGTTTCAAAATATCAAGGTACTGTCCACAGATGCTTAGATTTTCAAGAGTTGGCTATAAAAATATTGAGCTCCAAGAGTCTGCCTTTTTTAGATATTTATATTCCTGAAATTGTTTTTTTCATGTTTAGCTATAACCACATTTCCAGCTTCAGTTTAATAGGCAGATATGCAGAGGTTTTACACCCAAATTGATTAATATGCCCAATTTTAGTAAATTACCATATAACTCTATGTCCATCTCTATTTCCCTGTGGCTTTCCTAATTAAAATGATATTATCATATTGGCAAGCAAGAAACGTGATAATGATTTCATCTCTAATTCTGCAGTCTCCACCGAGAGATGGCGTACAGTTTTCCAAGTCCAGCCTCAGGGATGGAGATTTACATGGCAATCAGCAAGAAATGGCCGGAGAGCTAGCTCAGCAGTTAGGAGCACGCACTGCTCTGCAGAGGACCCAGGCTCTATTCACAGCACCCACATCTGGTGCCTCAAAACACCTGTCACTCCAGTTTCAGGAGGCCTGACGCCCTCGTCTGACCTCCAGGGGCACCTGCATGTACCTGGTGCTCATAAACTCACACAGGCACACACACATATGTATACAATTTTTAAAATAAAACTTTTCAAATATCAGCAAGCTGAAAATTATGAAGAATGGCTGGACTCTTGAGAGTGACCAAGAATTAGGCCAAGTGATCACTGCCCCGCACCTCTCCACACCACCTCAGCCTGCTGCTAAAAGCAAAGCAAATCACCATTTTTTTTTTGGTTCCAGGGTTGCTGTTTTTCACCAAAATGTAAGACATGTGCTTCCCCTCAGTTCTAAGCTTTCACAATTATGGAAAGAAAATATTATGAAAGCTAAAAGCTTTCCTGACAGGACCAGGGAGGGGCAGGTGGTCCTTTGCTTCAAAGAGAGCAAAAGTGGTCTCAGAGAAAGACAATAATCCACCCAAAGTTGTGTTTTATGTGCCTGCATGATAGAAGGTACTTAATATGTGCTAGAAAATATGATTGTTGGTTTTCATTTAGGAAAGAGCAAAATGCAGTCATGTGTAGAATCGAGAACCAGAAGTTTTAGGTTTCGGTCTCAGGTTAAGAACATGAACCTGCACAAATTGTTTTGCATCACAAAATCTGACATTTCCATTCACAAAATCACCTTCCAAGAGATTTCCTAATTTTCTGGGGTTTTTCTGTTAAGTGAGATAAAAATCATCTTTAATACGTAGACTAGCGCTTGTCTCTCTCTAGTGAGTAAAGGTCAATTCAGTTCCTTTTCTGTTTATTAATTTTGGATATTAAGCCAATTCTGAGGCAAGTGGTGTGTGTATTGAGAATTCAGCAATATTATTCAGTTTCCCACTGTCTAAGGGCACTGCTATCCCTTTTCGCACGACTGTGGAGTTGGAAGTGCTTTTCACATGCAAGGGCTGACTACAAAATGTGGAAACTGCGCTAGTTTCAATCTTGAGTCACCGAGACCTTCCACAGCAGTAAGTCAGTCGGCAACTGGAGCCATAAACTAAACACCTACATTTTGGATTCTTACAACTTAACACGATCTTGTTGCTATCTGATACTAATAATCAATTTTAATGTCATTACACAAAATGACAAAAGTATGATTAATGGGAGCGATCCGATGTGGTAAGGAATAAATACTACTGACAATCAGAATAAAATCCTGCAGAGCTACAGCTGTGCTAAAGATATTCATGTCCAGGAGGAAGCAGTCTTCAAATAATAAACTTCTCCTCGTGATATTTTTATTAAAAATCATCTGCTATAAGAATATTCTAAAAGTGATTTTCTTTGAATAGGCCCGTATAGGCATGTCAAACCTTCAGCACCAGCAAGATTTAATTAGCTAAGGACTTACGTAGTTAAGACAGTGGTGCTCAGCGCCAACTCAACTGCAGAAAATCTAGACTCGCCTAGGAAATGGCCTCTGGGCTGTAAGGAATCATCTTGATTTGATTGATGGAGGTAAGAAGACCCCGTACTGGAGTTGGCCCCATTCCCTCTGGGGTACTCTAGAAGGGCGGAGGGAAGGGCACAGCAGAGTGGGCTCCTCTCCTTCCTGGTTGTGGACACACTGTGTCAGCAGCCACAAACCCTGCTCCCTCGACTTCCCAATGACAAAATCTAACCTTGAATGGTGAGCTAAAACAAAGGCCTCCCTTCAGCAGCTTTTGCCAGAGCATTTCATCGCAGCAACAGGAAGAGTATCTGAGATCAATCCATACGTCAGTATAAACGAGTTTTGTGAATCTTCCTCTTCTGTGAATACTCTTTTGTCCAGTGGGAGAGGGAAAAGGATGTGCGTTTGAGAAAAGCAGCAAGTGACTTGCTCCATAAAAGAAGATACTTTAGAAAAGCTGGATTTGGTACTGGGATTTTATGGGCAGGATTTATCATAGCAAAACCAAGGAGCTGTCTTTCCCTTCCTATGGGGAATTAAAATGTTTTTAAAGATTCATTTTCATTTTTTCCTTATGTGAAGGGCTGGGTATGCACATATATGAATGTAGTTGCCCATGGAAGCCATAAGAAGATATCAGATCCTTTGGAGCTGGAGTTACATGTGGTTCTGTGCTACCCAACATGGTGCTTGGAATCTAACTCAGGTCCTCTGCAAGAAGACCAAGTACCCTGGACCATGGGGCTATGTTTCAACTCTAGTGCTAAAAACTCTATAAACCCTTCTTTTAGGTGAATACCTTCACCACTGTCACAATGTTCAGCCTTTGCTTGTCATAGGCTGAGCATCTGTCTCCCTCC
>NW_008348667.1:246352-247029 GCF_000622305.1 Nannospalax galili | reverse complement strand
CCTCCCTCCCTCCCTCCCTCCTTCCCTCCCTCCCTTCCTTCCTTCCTTCGTTCCTTCCTTCGTTCCTTCCTTCCTTCCTTCTTTTATGATAGGGTCACCCTGTAGCCCCAGCTGATCTAGAACTTGCTGTGTAGACCAAGCTGAATTCTATCTCACAGAGATCTTGCCTGCCTATGTCCCCAGTGCTAGGCATGAGCTACCACTCATGACGTGTGTGTATTTCTTAATTTGGTCATTTTAAATATAATACATCATACTTCAGGGTTTTTTAAAAACATTTTTAAAGAAATTTTTAGAAGATGCATTTCATTACAGCTTTAACATACTCAATAACAGTTTCCAGAGCAAAGATACATCTCATTCAAAAGTGGCTATAAAATTTTTAGGTTCGCTTTCAAACCTAATAACCGCATACTTGGAAGAAGCATTTCATTACAACAGCATTGACATATTCAGTAACAATTTCCAGAGCTAAGATGCATCTCTTTCAAAATTGGCTGTAAATTTTTAGGTTTACAGTTGAATTAATAGAGTTATACAATATTGTACTCAGTATAAACCCTAAAAGACATAAAATTAAATGAAGTTTTAACCTTTAAAAAAAATCTCTATTTCATTATTAAAATAGTTTTTATACAGAAAACTTCATTTTCAATGCGGTTGACATCAAGATGCAC
>NW_008348667.1:169947-246067 GCF_000622305.1 Nannospalax galili | reverse complement strand
TCTTTCACAAGTGGCTGCAAGTTTCTAGGTTCACAGTTGAATTGATACAGTTATACAATATTGAATTCAGTATAAGCCCTATAAGACATAAAATTGAATGAGCTTTAACCCTTTAAAGAAGATCTCCATTTCATTTTAACATATGTTGTTTCCTACATTTTTAATGCTAGTAACACTTAGATGTTTGCACATGTGTCTTTAATCTCTACGTATCTGATGATTACTAGTCACAGTCAGTTACACTCAGATCCTTAGTCCTGATTATGGATATAAAGTCATTAGGTAGATTTCACTGGTAATGTTTATCAACTCTACTATTTAGCATGAAGTAAATATTTATGCTTCCTTCTCAAATATGCCTTTTTTTAATTTATTGATTTTTCTGTGTGTATATCATATAGACCATCCCACACAATCTTATTCATCTATATACCCATTTCCCTCCAATAGCCTCCCCCCTTCCACACACTGGAGCCCATATACGCTGTCATCCCTGTTACTGTCCACTGTGTTTTCAGCACCCAGAGCCATTCTCCAGTGCTTGTCTGTCTGCTGAATCTAGTCAGCCTATTTAGAGATCCTTGTTTTAGGAAGATCAGCTGTTCCTCACCCAGCAACAATCAGTTGTCAATATTCCTTTAGACAAGATTGGGTCTGCTGTTCATTTTCCCAGTTTTATTCTGGATTACTGTCTGGGAGTCTCTTGCACCACCCTGGCCAATAACTCAAAGGAAGGTATCACCTGTCTGGCATTGTTTCTTGTTATATAGCCTTTAGCTCTACATATGAACTCTTAAAAATTATATTGACCCCACTAATCTTTGGTTATACTTTCCTTTTGGGTGTTTAAGACCCTACAGTTGGCCCAGATAAAACAATTTATTTTTAGTCTTAAGGTCGTTTGAGGATCTGTTTATACTTCAGGGCTTTTAAAATTAATTACATTGATTGATTGAGGTGGCAGATCATGGCAGACGTGTGGAAGTCACGGCTGTCTCCTTTTACCATGTGGATCCCAGAGAACAAATGCATGTTTTCAGACTTGGCAGCAAGCAGCTTTACTGCTAAGCATCTTGCCAGCTCAGACTTTGTTTTTCATGCTGCTGAAACTGACCTACGCTTAAAATTTGCTTGGTAGATTTCCTAGTGCTTTGCAATTGCTGATATTTTAAAAGCTCTTTTAAATTATATATATGGCTTCTTCAGAAGAGCTACGACATTTTGGTATTTCTAGTTTCATGACTGTGTCTACCTTAGTGACAAAGAAATGGGTGTTCCTGGCAAGTCTGTCTTCTTGTACCAAATTCTCCTCTAACCTCTGATCTATACCATCCACTTACAACCCTCAGTACATATCTCACCTCAGTCAGTTTAGAACATTCATATAAGATATTCTTATTGCTGTCTGGGGACCAGGAAGACCAGAATTAAAATCTCCACCATGACACATGCGTAAATCAGGGTCTTCTGACAAACACAGGCGCATTCCAGTAAGACCTGAGCACTTTGTGGACAGAATCCTGGCCTCCTGTAGGTGGCCACTGGATGGTTCTCTGGGATGTAATGTACTGTGGACAAGGGGAGACCCAGACACACAGAATTGCAGTTGCTCACCATCTGACAATAGGCTGATCCTGGATCATAGAGTAAGACCAAGCTAACTGAAAGAAGCCAGGTCAGAAGATTAAGACACAAAACAAGAAATGAACAAACTAAAAAAAAAAAACTTTTAAAAAGCACCCCTACTGGTCTGCCGATGTCCCTTCAGCAACTTGTTCACTTTTTTCAGTAAAATGAGTCATTACAGAGACATTATCAAACCAAGGGGCTGTGTTAAATCCCTTAAATCTGTACTGGGTGTCAGTACTGCTGGTGTTATGGGAACCCCGTTCACTGTGGTCCAGTGAAGTCCCGCAGAGGGCCGAGGCTTGACCTTGAGAAGTCTAGGCTACTAGGCAATCAGGTCAGAGGAGAACTTCAGCACAGTTCTGCACACTGCTTTCCATAGTGGTTGTACCGGTTTGAACCAGTGCTTCCCGCCAGCAGTGAGCACCCCTGCCAGTATTTCCTGTCATTTGTTCTCTTATGTTAGCCATTCTGACTGAGGTAAGATGAACTCTGAAAGTAGTTCTGACTCATTTCTCTAATTACTAAGGATGTTCAACAGTTTTTAAGTTGCTTCATGGCCAATTTTATTTCTTCTTTTGAGAGCTCTCTGTTCAGGTCCACAAATGAAAGTAATAAAAAAAAAGGCGTTGCCAAATAAAATTTGACCAGTGTACTATTAAGATAAAGAATTATTCTTGATATATTTTTGTTACATGCTTTTGAAAGTTATATTAGTTAGAAGTGGAGGTAAAAAAATCAATATTTTAAAATAATTGCTTAGAAAGAAATGTAAAATCATCCCTTGCTTCTTAGATACCCATTTGCATCCTATGTGGACACATCCTGCTTTAGACTGTGAACTTCTCGGTGCGAGGTGGATTCTTGGGAGTCAATGTTAATGTGATTAGAAACATCGAGAGTCAGGTGTCAGTCACTCGAAGCTTGGGGTTGTCTCAGGAGAAAGAATACACCAACAGAAAGCAAGTACAATTATGCTGTAATCTAGGGTGTGTTTTCCTTTTATCTCCTTCCTTTCTGTCCTCTCTCTCTCTCTCCCCCCTCACTCTACATTTTCCTTCCTTCCCTCCTTCCCTCCCTTACCCCCTCCTCCTCCTCTAATTACACCCCTCATCATATATCTTTATTTACCTCTCAGTTGCTAGGAAGCACAAGGAATTCTTATTTTAGTTGTTTGGTGGGTGAATAACTTGAAAATTGGGTCATCTGATATTGTCATGAGGAATCAAAGACTCATGGGTGCAGCCTGCCATTTCCTTGTTAGATGGTCTGAAAATTAGATGCATACATTCTTAGCCTAAAAGCACAATCCTGGTGCTGTGGGTATAGTTCAGTGGTATGACACATTCCTGACAATCACCAGGCCATGGATATGACTCTCAAGATTGCAGAAAAATGAAGTGTGACCTTAAAAAAATAATGACAATAAGTAAATTTCTTAGGCAAAACATAATTTCTATAAACTATACCTGAAAACCCCTATGGGTTTTACATCAAACAAGTGTTCACTCTGCGTCCTGCAGAGCCCACTTTACCAACCTTCAAACTTCTGGAAACTCATAACTTGCACCCCACTGCATTTAACAAATACCTTTATTATAGAGACACTGCTTTTAAAATAAAACAAAGACTATTAAATATTACAGGCTTATAAAAACATGTTAGACAACCTGAGTTCATTTTATATTAACACTCATAGATTAAAAACTGGAATAGAAGTAAATTTATGAACATATTATTGCTGAAACTGCATCAAATCTTTAAGTCTTAAAACATTCATTTATTAGGTTTCATGTGAGGTTGTTAAAAACAAAAACGAAACTCTCCCAAATAGAGGCGTGTGCTCAAGAACAACCATTAAGTGAATGTTGATTGAGTCACCATCAGTCTAAGTGTGAAGTTGCCCTGTTTCTCAAAAGACAGTCCTACCAGTGGTGTCGCCATGATGTTTGATCAAATGGCACCCAGGCTCCTTCACAGTGTCTCCCTCATATCCTGCCTCAGCTTCCTTCTCTTTCAATTCTGAATTCTTTAAAGTATAACCTGAACTGAAATATTTGGAAATAGACTTTGGTTCTAGTCAGGCTTTTGAGAACTGAAGAAGTCTGTGCCCAGTAGCCTCAGGACAATATTTTTAAATGGTATTCTTTAGTTACTTAGCTAAATAAATTGTACTCTTATGGTCAATTGTATAATTAAATAAGGATTGTATTCTTACAAAATGAAAACAAAACTATTAGCAAAGTTGCCATACTTTACAGTATTTAAAACAAGTGAGGGCTAGAGAGATGGCTCAGTGGTTAAGAGTGCATGACCACCCTGCTCTCACAGAAAACCTGAGTTCAGTTCCCAGCACCCATGTCAGACAGCTCACAATTGCCTGAAACTCCAGCTTCAGGGGATCCGATACCCTCTCCTAGCCTCCATGGGTAGCGCACTATTTGTACATACAGACGCACACGTACACATGAGAATTGTTTTTTAGTTAAAAAGAAGAAGCAAGCTTTATCTCTACTATGTTTATATATTTATGTTGTGAGAGAGAGTCTAATAGCTCACTCTGAGATCACACTCTGAAACAACTGTGTTTGTGGCTGCCATGGGGTGTCTCAGAACCAAGACAGAAAAAGCTGGCTTGGGGAGATCTCGCTAGGAAATGGCTGACACCCAAGCTGGGCCGTGGGACTCTGTTGAAGGAAAAGAAGAATCTCACAGTTCACCCGAAAATCCTCCTGTGATCTTAGGAAAGACACATTCCAGCCAGGCACAGCGACTCCATTTTGGAGACCAACCTGAGACCCTGCAAGGTCCCTTATCGTCTCTGGCCACCTTTGCTCCGGTTTGCTTAGAAAACCCTCAGGGCCGCCTGGCAGTCACGTGGTTGCACAACCCTTCTCAAATGTCTCCAGCCTCGGTTGAGTAGAGGGCATAAGACCTAACTTCTTTATTCTCGACCGCAGGGTACGTAGTCTTCCTACACATGTTCCCTTCGGCTGTGCTGTTAGGGCGTCCTGAGCAGATGGGGCTGGCAGAGCTGAGACAAATTTACCCACGCATGTCAAGTGTCAGGATATAAAGTCCACGGTAGACACAAGAAGAAATTAAGCATGACTCCAGAGTGCTCTACTATCAGGTTCTCACCAGCACTAAAATGTTTTTTCCACAAATGATATATTCTTACTATTGGTGAGTTGAATTGTTTTCTCAGAAACTGCAAATAATCGTTTCCGTGATTTGCAAGTGTCTGTTGCAGAACATTACCCCAGGATGAGACTGTAGAGATGCTTGCAAGGAGCTTAGCAGATGGAGCGCGCCAGAGAAATCAATGGTTAATTACTCTTTACAACAGTTAAGCAATCCAAAGGGTGGGAATGGGAACAACCGCTTCTGCCAGCCGGTGCTGGGCATGCTGGGATGTGGCAATCACTGTGCTTTGAGATGCATGGCTGTGAGTCCTGGTCCCCCAACTTCACCCTTTAATTTTAAATATTGATTTCTCCTGACATTCAGGTAACCTTGGCAAGTGATGTTATTTTATGGACAAGTGTTCTTGTCAGGAATTAGACAAAATCCGACAGTAAACAGTGAAGAAGGAAATGATGAAGATTTCAAGAGCAAGACCAGAATAAGCGCTAGGTGACCACCCTGCAGGGAGGCAGGTGGTCACAGCCAGTCAGGAGGTTGGAGACTAGGTTGAGCACGCTCTTTGAAGTGACTTGGAACAGGGACACAGCTTCCAGGGTGACTGAACACGCAGTGTTGCACGAGCTAAAGCAGAGACTGCACATGGTGTGTCCAAGAACACAGTCAGGGATTCAGAAGCTGAAGCTGAGCTCCTGAGCAGAACGCAGTAGGACGTGAGATCCACGCAAGTTCCCACCTCCAGATGAAGCTCTACAGGAGGATCCATTTTCTCCCAGGCCAAGCTCTCCAGTCACCCATCCAATCCCAAATGGTCAGCCCTAAGCATATGTGTGTTCTAGCACTAATAAATGTACTCAGTGGGGTGTGTGTGTGTGTGTGTGTGTGTGTGTGTGTGTGTGTGTATGTGAGAGAGAGAGAGAGAGAGGTGACCATGATAATTGAAGAAGTGAGAGGACCCAGAAACAGCTGGAATAGAGAGAGGGAGGGTGGAAATGGTATAAATACCGTACTCATGTATGAAATTCTCAAAACATAAAAAAGTTAAAAATGTAATTGAGGAGCTGGAGAGATGGCTCAGCCAATTCTCAAAACATAAAAAAGTTAAAAATGTAATTGAGGAGCTGGAGAGATGGCTCAGCCGTTAAGAACATTAGCTGCTCTTGCAGAAGACCCAGGTTCAAATCCCAGCACCCACATGGCAGCTAACAACTGTTGTTAACTCCAGTTCCAGGGGGTCTAATAGCCTCTCCTGTCCTCCAGGAGCACTGCACAACCCGGGTGTACTTACCTACATGCAGGCAATACATGCATACACATAAAATAAAAATAATAAAAAGAATATTTTAATATAATTGAAATTTTGTCTTAATTTTAATTATATGGATTCTTTAATAAAATGGTTTTCAAGCAGAGGCCTCATTTTGATTATTGACAGTGACATTTTGTAAATTCTCCATATGATAAACTTGGCTCATACATAACGTTTCCTCCTTAAACTAACATTTGATCTGGTCCAGAACACAGTAACTGTCTAATACTTACACACTTCTTCAGAGAACTTACCCCTTTCTCCTGATCAAAAACAAACAACACAAAACAAAACCAACACTTTTCTTCACCTTCAGGATGGGCAAAGATTATCACTCACACCACTGTTAAAGGTTCTCATGGCTATGGATAACAATGCATCTTTAATGTGTTTCCTGGAGTTGTTAGAAAACAGACAAAAGCAGACTGTGCTCAATCTCGATTCAACTATGAAGGATCAGGAGCTGGGGGTTGGATGGCCCAGTACGTGGACCAGTCCTCCCTGAAAGTAGAGAAGATATGAGTCATGTAGGAAGCATTTATCTCGAATTAATTGAGAACATGTGTCATCTTCCATGTGATTTCATAGACAGCATATTCTGAACTAGGAAATGAAGCTGCTGGCTATCATGACCTTCTTCCCAGGTATCCCCTCAACCACACTTACTCATAAAATAACTGTATTTTACTTTCTGATTTAGGGGCTGGAGAGATGCTTAAGAGCATTGCACGCTCTTATAGAGGACCCAGATTTGGTTCTCAGCACCCACATGGCGACTAACAGCTATCTGTAACTCCAGTTCCAGGGCACCCGCCGCCCTCTTCTGACCTCAGGCATTGCACAACTCCAGTACACTTAAATACATGGCAGGCAATATGCTCATATACATAAAATAATTTTTAAAAATAAAGTATTTTTAAAAGAAAACAATTACTGATTTAAATTCATTATTGGCTGTCATACTATTATTCATTTGCAAAATCAAAATGCTGTAGGAACAGTTAGCTGTAAGTATGAAGAGTGGTCTTAATACACACGCAAATTAACATTCAAGTAAAACATTATGCCGCTGTGAAATTTCTTGCTCTACACTGAAAGTACCTTTAGAACTTGTTTTAGAAATGTGTAGTCTAGAGAATGAATTCAACAAAGTTTCTTCTTTTCCTCCTCCTCCTCTCACTCCTCTTCCTCTTCCTCCTCCTCTCACTCCTCTTCCTCTTCCTCCTCCTCTCACTCCTCTTCCTCTTCCTCCTCCTCTCCCTCTTCCTCTTCCTCCTCTTCCTCCTCCTCTTCCTCCTCTTCCTCTTCCTCCTCTTCCTCCTCCTCCTCCTCTTCCTCTTCCTCTTCCTCCTCCTCTTCCTCCTCCTCTTCCTCCTCCCCTCTTCCTCCTCCTCTTCCTCCTCCTTTTTCCTTTGTTCTAGATCTGACTCACTATGTAGCTAAGGCTGTCCTCAGACTATGTAACTCAAGCTGACGGAAACTCCTAATCCTCCTGTCTTGCCTTCTAGCATGTTGAATTGCAATTCTTTAAAACACATTTATTTATACTTTTAAGAAAGGATTTATTTGTGAAGCATAAAACCAATATAACACTTGATAATCAAATTTAAATAATGATCAAAATGCATGTACATTTTTGCAGGCACAAATAGTTATATTGATAATCATCACAAACACATATACACTATGAACAGGCAAGCCATCCTCATGAATTAATAAAAAAAAAGCCTCTGATAATGGCATGTGACTGTTCTGAGCTTCTAAAACACATTTATTCTACATGTAGATATCCACTTTAACCAGCACCATTTGTTTAAAATGCAGTCTTTTGTCCAGTGTGTATTTTTGGCCTCATTTTTAAAAATCAGGTGGGTACAGGTGTGTGGACTTACATCCAGGTCCTCAATTCTATTCCATGGATCAGTGTGCCTGTTAAACTTGACTAGGCCTCAGGGGATAGACCCAAGCCAAAACAAAGAGTATCTAGAAACACAAATTGGACTCAACAGACTTCAAGGAAAACAGAAAAGTACATGAAGGGTGGTTAGCAAGGTGGTGGTGGCTCTGGGAAACACAGTGGTGGGTGGGTGAGTATGCTGAAACCACATGGTATGACATCCCCATAGAATAAATGAAAATACTGTTTTTAGAAGTACTTACTTTAGTGCTGGAGAGATGGCTCAGTGGTTAAGAACACTGACTGTTCTTGCAGAAGACCCAGGTTCGAATCCCAGCGCCCACATGGCAGTTAACAATTGTCCATAACGCCAGTTCCAGGGGATCCGACAATCTCTTCTGTCCTCTGCAGGCATTGCATGACAGGGGTGCACTTACCTACATGCAGGCAATGCACACATACATATAAAATAAAAATAAATAATTTTTTAAGTATTTACTTTGTATGTATGGGGGAGGGTATATGTATGTGGGCAGGTGCAGGTGGATTGAGGTGGAAGGGTAGATCCATGAAGCTGAATTTATAGGCAGTTGCAAACCACCTGACCTAGGTTCTGAGAACTGAACTGGGGTCCTCTACAAGAGCAGCAAGCACCCTAAAAAGCTATTCATGTCTTCAGCCCCCTGTTCTGAACATTATAACTGTTCATCTACAGGCTGTGGCAGACAACAGACGCCCTCTGGAAATCCGTGAGAAACTGCTGTGGGTGACCCTTGACTGAAGCACCCAAAATGCAAGGGCTTCGGGAAACTGGATCCTTCATATTTCCTGAAGAGACACTGACAATTTACAAAGCAAATTTTCATCAGCCTCATTGAAACAGAACTTTATACAGAGAGAGAGAGAGAGAGAGAGAGAGAGAGAGAATGTTAAAGCACTAAACCCTTAATATAACCACCATTTGAGACGGGGTGCAGAGATAGCTAATATGGCAATATGCAAAACTGAAAAAGAAAAGAAAAGAAATTAGGGCTTATATGAAATTCACAAAAAATCAGTTGAAATAAAAAAGAAAAGAATCCCTCAGTCCGAAGGAAATAAAGGGTGAGGGAACAAAGCAATGCACAGAGACCTCGTGCACACCATCCTTTGTGAAGAATCTTGCCCTGTGCACAGGCACCGCACTTACAGAATCCCTTCTGGGTAAGAAAGGGGTTTGCATGTGCAAACTGGCGTTTCTGAAGGATCCAGTTTCCTGAAGCCCTTGAAGTTGGGGCGCTACTTATGCAAGGGTCACCCACAGCGGTTTTTCAAGGCTCCCCAGTCAGGGTCTCTGTTGTCAGCCACAGCCCTGCAGATGAACAGTTATAAACCTCAGATCAGCTTGGTGATGCATGCCTTTAATCCCAGCACTGGGAAGGTGGCAGAGGCAGGCAGACTTTTGTGATGGAGGCCAAACTGGTCTACATAGCTAGTTCCAAGTGAACTGGGGCTACAGGGAGTCCCTGTCTCAAAAAACAAAACAAAGCATAAACTAATAAATAGATAAATAAATAAAGTGTGTTTTTGCAAGAATAATATGTGTAAGTATAGTTGGTAAAATTGAGATATACAAACTACAGAATATCAATAAATCTCACCTCTCCCAACAGAGAGGTAGGGAGGTGAACAAGAAGCCCAGGTCCTAGCTAAGGAACTATTGGCAAGTGAGCGCTTTCTGAAGACGGAGAGTCAGGTTTTTTTAAGGATGCATGCTGAGTAGGTTAGCCAGACTCCAGGGAATGGACCCACACTCAAGAACACATGGAAACAGACACACACACACACACACACACACACACACACACACACACATACCGGTTTGTACCAGAGTTGAAGATCTGAGGCTAAAATTACAGTAACTTACTCTGTAGGTTTTAGGGGCAAATTTCCTCATGAAATAAATGCTGCGACTTATGTTTTCATAGTTTCAATGTGTTACAAAAATGATAAATTGGTAGGTGCTATGCCTACTGTTATTACATGTGTGATTATGCACACCAGGTACATTGGGGTTTGGCCAACGTCCTTCGTAGAATTTGAAAACACAATATATTTTGTTTCTATCAAAGAAATACAGTTTTGAAATAAATATAATGCCACATTTTGACTAAGAAAAACATCTTGTTGAAGTCCTCTAGTAAAGGAACTGATAAAATACGTGTGGCCCATGCTTTTTATATTTTTTTTAAATCTATGATTTCAAAAGTCCCTGAAAATCTGGTCTCATTAACTTACAGAACACTTTTCTGTCTTATAATCCAACTCTGAATTGGGCAGATAATTAAGCCAGAACAGTAGAGCCACTTCAAGGTCAAGATACCAGCTTGGAAGACAGTGGAGACATGAGGAGAGTTAATGAATTTCCATGACTCTGTCACAGTTATGAAGGACACCAAGCAAGAGCCTTCCTCAGATGATTCTACTGTCCCTGAGTTCTTGATGGTTGAACTGTCGTCAAGGCACAATAACATGGTGTTTTCAGTCTGATCACAGTCGTTTTGTGTAAGTGATCTTAGATCAACCTTAAAGCTGTCACTTTAAAAGTGATTGACCTGAGATTAAGTGTAAAGGCAACTGTACCTTAGAGCATATCAACTGTAGGCTGAGCACTGTCCACGTGGGAGTGATTTGTTTAGGAAGCCAACTCTATGTGATCAATACTGACATGACTTGTTTCCTTCAGTAAGTTAGTCAAGTGGCCTATCCGAGGTGACACAACTAAGTGGAAAGCTGGTTGTCCTTCTTTCCTAAACGTGGTCTCAGTATTTCACAGGCTTTGGGACTTGTGATCCTCCTGCCTCAGTCATTCTTTCCCGGAGATTATAGATTTGTGCCACTGTGCCTGACTCTAAGAACAGTTTTTTTGTATTTTTTTAAACTCTGTCTAATGTCAAAAACTATGCACCGAAGTGCCCATGTTTCTGGGGAAGAGTAACTCCGTGTAGATGCCTCCCATCCCTACAGCTCCCATGGCCAGCCCAGTCTAACCGGATGTCTTCACCTGACCAAGTCTTACACTCATTACATTCTCCTACAGTCACTGTTTTCGGGATGTTCACCCTCTTCCAGTTATCTGATCCTGACACTCACATTGCCAAGCAGCCACAGAATGGACCTTTAGGACCCATCCCCCATGTGTGTCCTGGCACCATCACCACAGCAAATGGCGTATGTCACGGTCAGCTTTGGTTGTCAACTTGACACATTTGTGAAGACAGATCCTCAAGCAGAGAATTTTCTCTATGGAATTGGGGTTCGGCCTGTGGATGTCTGTGGGGGCATTTTCCTGATTACTGAGTGATGTGGGAGGGCCCGGCCCGGCCCAGCCCTCTTGGCAGGGTGCCATTCCTGGGCAGGTAGTCCTGGGTTGTATAAGAAAACAGGCTGAGCACAAGCCAAGGGAGTAAGCCAGTAAGCAGCATTCCTCCCTGGCCTGTCCCTCGGCTCCTGCCTCCAGGTTCCTCCCCAACTTGACTGTGGTCAGTGTTTTGTCATATCATTAGAGAACTCTCTAGAACAAATGCCCATTAAAGTCAAACATCAGAAATGAAGGAGAAATAAAGACTTTTCAAAGAAAACAAGGTTGAAGGAATTTATTATCTCCAGAATGAATGTGTAAAATAAATTGAACATACAGGAGTCCTACAGGTAGAAGCAAGAGCAAAACAAACAAACAAACAAACAAACAAACACAAAAATGAGATGAAGGAATCCAACCAACAAAGTAAACCCCCGTTCACAGATGTGGCAAAAGCTGAAAAGCAAATGACATTCAAACTCAACAAAAAAAAGAGAAGTTACAGAATACATCTTTATTTAAATATTGTATCATTTTTATTTAATGCGTATGAGTGTAGTGCCTGCATGACCTGTGTCATGCAATGCCCACGGAGGACAGAGAGGGCGTCAGATCCCCTGAACTGCAGTTATGGATGGTTGTTAGGGGCTATGTGGATGCTGAGAATCGGGCTCAGGTTCTCTGCAAGAGCAGTCAGTGGTCTTAACCACTGAGCCTTCTCCCCAGTCCAGTTAATCTTTATTTTAAAACTTTGTTTGTGAAAGGATAAAATTCTCCCGTTAGAGGTACAGAATGCTGAGAGGGAGGAAGAGTAAGGCCCAGGACAGGAGGACTAAACAATGCCCGTCCCACTGGAGGAGGCTGGCACAAAGTAGACTACAGTTCTCTCCACAAAATAGTAATGTCAACGTACTGTTAAAAACGCTAAGAAAAAGAGGTCAAAATATGATAATTATAATTCAGTATGAATTCAGTGCTGGATAACCCAATTTTCTGAAATAAACATTATTAAGTATTAAAAAAGAGATGTGAGCGAGCCGGGCGTGGTGGCTCAGGCCTTTAGTCCCAGCACTCGCGAGGCAGAGGCAGGCAGATCTCTGTGAGTTCAAGGCCAGCCTGGTCTACACAGTGAGTTCCAGGGCAGCTGGGGCTACAGCTCAAAAAGACCAAAAAATAAAAAAAAGATGTGGGCCAGTGAGATGGCTTAATGGGTAAGGGTGCTTGCCATGAGCCTGAGGTCCTGAGTTCTGTCCCCAGGACCCACAAGGTCAAAGGAGAGAACTGTTCTCTACACAAGTGCCAGGACACAGAAATATTACACAGATGGAGGGAGGGAGGGAAAGAGGGAGGGAGGGAGGAAGGGAGAAGATAAACAAATAATAAATATAGTAAAAATTAAAATATTGGCTGGATTGATTTTAGTTTAAGATCAAGTCCCTCAACGTTTCAGCAGGGATAGAGACAGGCCCCGGAGGCCCCACCCTTAGCTGGGGTGCTATTGGCAGTAGGTGGTTACTGGGGCAGAATTAGCTTTCTTCAGTGTTGTGGTCCAGACCATAACCTGACACCCCTGTGAAAATTGGTAGCATTAATCAGGTTACAAAGAAGAGGACAGGAAGTTGGGGGAGTCGGGAGGGTTGGGGGGGTCCAGGAGGAGTTGGAGTGAGTGAATGGAGGAGGATTAGTAAAAATACACTGTATGCATATAAAAATTCACAAATAAATAAAACATGTCGTGATTTTAAAACACTGTGTTTTTATTTGTGAGTTAATTGTAATACAGTAGTTTTAAAAAAATCAAAAATAAGAAAGGAATGGAGACTCTAACACAATAATTGTGGGAAGACCTTGACACACTTCTCAATCAATGCACAGATCACCCACCAAATGAATGAACTCCGACGAACCAGACCTGGCAGGTCTCACAGGCCAAGCTGTCTTTTCATCAGCACTATAGCTGTCCAGCATGAGCTATACATGAGGCTACAATGAAAGTTTCAACAAACTCATGTCAAAAATCCTACTGCGTAATCTATCTTTTACTTAATAAATTATAACTCTCCACAACAGTAAACTGCAGTTGTTTTATAATTTTAATATATATTTTTATTGAACTGTTGTGCATTTCATAGAAAACATCTTAATCATCATTATACTGATCCCCAGCTGCACCCCCACAGACCCCAGTGGATTTCATGCATTCTGTCATAAAGTCATGTTAGTGTGCCTAGATGTCCCTCAGTGCAAGTTCATCCATGGGGACCGAGTCAGCCTACCTAGAGATTCACACTTAAAGAATTCAGTACTCCTTCACCCAGTACTAATCAGCAGCCAATAGTTGCTAGGCTAAGGTTGGGGCCTGCTGCCCATTTCCCTAGTTCTGTGCTGGGTTTCTGTCTGACTCAGTCAGCATGGGCCTTGAGCCTGCTGTCACCATTGCTGCAAATTCATATAAGCAAGTTCCCAGAGGCCTGAAAGACCATTTCCTTGGGGTCATGCACCAACCGTGGCTCTTACAATCTTTCTGCCCCCTCTTCCACAATGGTCCCTGAGCTTTGGATGGCTGAGGTTTAATAGAGAAGTCTTGTACAGGGACCCACACGCTGCAGTCTCTTATTCTCTATGCCTGGTACAGGTGTGGCCTTCTGTGACCATTGAATGTTCTTAATAACTATGTGGTAACAATGAGAAAACCTAAGTGAAGTGGAACTTTCCTCGGCTCACACAATCAATCAAACCGAACTGTCAACACAAATGTTTAAGTTATTTATGTGTCTATTCATGGTCAAAAAATATATTGATCCATGTACTAAGGTACAAATAAATGATCTAGTATGTTGTAAATGCCTATGAGTGGGAGTTAGTATGCATGCAGTATTATGCATTTTAACTGTGAATTGTATACAGGGAGCGCCTATATCATGGTAATGTTTGCATTCATATGTACGAGATACTCTGTGTGTGTCTTATAAGTTATTGCACGTACATAGAATATGAAAATGTAAGGGAGCTCTCATATAAATGGTAATTCTAGCCCTGCATGTTTTTGATGAGTGATTTGGGGCTTGATTTTACCTGATGACTTCAGCTTTGACAGCAGCAGTGTGTGCGGAAGTAAGCCTGGGAAATCTGACTTGATAAAACAATCAGGCTGTCGATGCCATCATATTTTAGGATTTGGGTCTCAGACATTGCAGTCAGTGATCAACAAGCACATGGTGTATGATTACTTTTTCTGGATTTCATAGAAGGCAAACGACAATCCTGTGATAATTGCACAAACTTTTCCAGTAAATGAAAGAATTCAAATCTCATATATTTTCATTTCACTGGAAAACCAACACTAAACTTTCTGACTGGAAGCCACATCTCAACAAAAACAAGAGAGTATAGTAAAGGAAAAGTGAAAAACCAAGATAAATGCCAGGTCTCTGATAAAATGTTTCGTTCAATGTAAACATTTCCATGGCAGCATAGGTTTCAAAATTTGCTAATTTTTCATGTGGCTGTTTATTGCAGATAATGTATCTGGAGTTTGCTGTGTTTGACAAACATTAATCTGATTAAGAATTGTCAAGAGATTAGTTTCAATCTCCAAGTGATTGCTCAGATTGGATAGTGCTGGGTCTTAAATCATGTACACAGAATTAGAGTAAGACGTAAGTTTGCTGCTGGCATAGGAAAGGGGAAACGGGGTTCAGGGTTCAACGAGACATCTCAGGGCATTGGAGAAACAACCTCCTGCTATCGATTTTGAGTTACTCACTAGTCCTGGGCTTTTCCTACATATGATACATAAATGCAATTTATCCTCTTATCTTAATTATTTATCACTCACTGCATCTGTGACCTCTGAGGTTTGAAGGATGACACTAAAATATTTGTTTTTCTTCTGAACAATTGTGCAGAGGATTTGTTCTCAGTGTAGGGCTTAGCAAATGTGCTGTACATTGTGATGCCGTTAATTCTCCTCATGAAGCTGAGAGTGTTCATCTTTTCATTAAATGAGGTACTCTTTGAGCTTATCTTTGGCAAATGTGAATTGCCATCATCACTGCTCTTGAAGACAGAGGTGGGATATGGAAATTTAATACAATAAACACAGTTGGGTAAAAGGGCAGGTACCTGAAGCTGTAGCTCACGGGTCTGTAAACTGGATGCCAGGGGAGTTACAGGAAAAAGTTAGCCAGTAATTGCATTTGCCTTTAAGTACCAAATGAACATGTTTTCTAACAAGTCAGTCTAAACCTTGTTTGTCCATATGGAAAAGCATTCAAGGACTGAATTCCTTTAGGTTCAAAGGCATATTAGGATTTGGAAGTTAAAAGTGCACTAAGAGAATGGACCTAACAAATGGATTTGATAAGATTCCTGGTGGACAGACGGAGGATGACTTAGAGCACTGCTGAGTCTCACTGCAGTGAGTGGCTGGGCAAAGGAGCCAATGTCCTTCTGACCATTGCTTCCCACTGCAATTAAAATATTGCATATGTATATGCATATGCCTACATACACACATGTATATGCATACATGCATCACATATATGTACTTGTACATATGTGTGTATCTTTTGTAATAGTATGAAGTAAATGTGTGAAGAGAAAAAAGAAATATATCTTGTTTCTTTAGTGAAACAGCATACACCTCCCATGGTGGTGGCACATGCCTTTAATCCCAGCACTTGGGAGGCAGAGGGAGGTGAATCTCTGTGAGACTAAGGACAGCCTGGTCTACATATCAAGTTCCAGGTCAGCTGGGGCTACAGGGAGTCTCTCTCTCTCTCTCTCTCTCTCTCTCTCTCTCTCCCTCTCCCTCTCTCCAGGTATAAGTTGGTTTAGCCTTGTCCACAGTTTCAAGCATTGGAGGTTTTGCCAAATATCAACCTTACTGTGACAAAGCCGACTGCTATGGTAAATTAAAGAATGTGTGCAGGCTGGAGAGCTGGCTGAGCAGCACTGTCTTATTTCAAAGGGAAGAGTCGGGCACACCTAAGCAAAACCTAAGTCCAGCAAAGCAGCTCAAGGCTGGACACCTCGGATCCACTTACCATCTTCTGGGCTCCAAAGGGTTTTGGCAGGGCCACTGCTCTGACTCTGCTGTCCACAGCACACTCAGCTCGTCTCGCAGACCCAGGCCAGCTCCATTCCACACCTGCTGCTGTCCTTGGTGGTTGTTTCATGGTCCTGGAATCTCCAAAAAGTGAGAGTCTCCACTGAAACTGAGGTTGCACCTTCACCAATGGCCTCTTCTGGCCTCTCAGGGTGCAAAGCCTCAGATTATCTCCATGACCCCTTCAATCCTGGGTCTTCACTGTAACTGAGGTTGCGCCTTCACCAATGGCCTCTTCTGGCCTCTCAGGGTGCAAAGCCTCAGATTATCTCCATGACCCCTTCAATCCTGGGTCTTCACTGTAACTGAGGTTGCGTCTGCTGTCCACAGCACATTCAGCTCGTCTCGCAGACCCAGGCCAGCTTCATTCCACACCTGCTGCTGTCCTTGGTGGTTGTTTCATGGTCCTGGAATCTCCAAAAAGTGAGAGTCTCCACTGAAACTGAGGTTGCACCTTCACCAATGGCCTCTTCTGGCCTCTCAGGGTGCAAAGCCTCAGATTATCTCCATGACCTCTTCAATCCTGGGTCTTCACTGTAACTGGGGTTGCATTTTCACCAATGGCCTTTCCTGGCTTCTCAGGGTGCCAATTCTCAGTTGCTCTCTGTGACCCCTTCACACTTTCAATACCAGAACCATGCAGGAGACTCTTACACATTACCAAGTCCTTCTTCGAGCTTGAGATGGAGCCTTGGGCCCCCTCTTGACTACAGCTTCTGTGCACTGACCTTGAGGAAATACCCCCCAGCAGAATATTTCACCATAGTGATGCTGGTACCATGTTATTTACAGCTGATTTTTCAGCCCCAGCTAACCAGCATTAATTATTCCAGTAAAGCAAAGGTTTTACTTCAGGTTCTGGTCTCTTCTTAGTCACAGCTGATTTTTCAGCCCCAACCAACCAGAACTCACAAATTCTCAATTCAAAATATCATGCAAACAATCCTGATAGTCTTTGCTTCCCTTTTAAGCTTCAAAGCCAGGACTCCATTATCCACAACTCTTTCAAAATAACTCTCCCAAGCTTTACAGCAACAAACTCTAAGCACTCAATGACTTTTCAGCCCAAAATTCCAAACACTTTCACAACCTTGCCAAAAATACTAAGGTTAGGTCTGTCACAGCAATATCCCACTTCTGGTACTAATTTCTGTTCTAGTTTGTTTCTTCATTGCTGTGTCAAAATACTTAGATCAATATCAACTTGGGGAGCAAAGAGTTTATTTTATCTTACATCTCCCAGGTCACAGTTCATCAGGGAGCTCAAAATAGGAACTCAGAGCAGGAACCTGGAGGCAGGAGCTGAAGCACAGGCCATGGAGGAAAGCTGCTTACTGGCTTACTCCCTGGCCCCTGCTCAGCCTGCTTTCTTATGCAACATAGGCCCACCTGCCTGGGGGTGGCACCACCCACAGTGGTCTGGGTCCTCCCACATAACTCAGCAATCAAGAAAATGCCCCATAGACATGGGCACAGGCCAGTCCAATGGAGGCAGCTCCCTAATTGAGGCTCCCTCAACCCAGGTGTGTCAAGTTGACACTAAAGCTATCCAGCACAGTGGTTAACCTACCAGGGTTCACACCCTTGAAGTAAACTGACTCTACCTCTCCCAGCAGCAATCAGTTGCCAGTAGTCCTTCAGTTTCCCCCCTCCCCCCATGGTGGGGCACCACCTCCGTGACTTCATGCTGGGATTCTGCGTGGCTTGAACTTGCACAGATCTTGTGCATTCTGTCATGGCTCTGAGTTCATATGTGCAACTGCTCTGTTTTGTCTGGAAAACACACATTTCTAAATATTTAAATTTGTCTTTTTGAATGTGGTTTACATTATTCAGGATAATTGTTTCCTGTTTCATCCTTTTTCCTCCCAATATCACAATTTCACTCACATTAACAGGCCAATATTATTCCACATTTTCATTGTCCATTCTTTAGTTGCCAGACATTCCAATTGCTTCCATTTTCTGTCTAGTGCATGACTGAACAGGCATCTCTGTAGTAGAGTATGGAATCTTTGGATCTAAACCCAAGACTGGCATAGATGGATGAGGGAAATATAAAAGAAGAGCTACCAAAGTGTTAAATAAGACAAAACTTCATGTAAAAAATATAGTGAAAGCCGGGCGTGGTGGCGCACGCCTTTAATCCCAGCACTCCAAAGGCAGAGGCAGGCAGATCTCTGTGAGTTCAAAGACAGCCTGGTCTATACAGTGAGTTCCAGGACAGCTGGGGCTACAGGGAGACCCTGTCTCAAAAAGACCAAAAAAAAAAAAATATTGCAAAGAAACAGCTTGGCAATAATTCAAATTCCTCCAAGGTCAGCACATATATTTTCTATGTTGACAGTGCTGAGAATTGCATTGCCCCTACCAACAATATGGCTGGGTCAGCCAACTAGGTAAGAATGTGAAACTGGGCTCTGACCACTCAGAGTGAGGCACAAGGCACCCTGGCTGTGGGATAGAAGGTGCAGTGGGACCCTCACTGGGTGGCTTGCTTGCTGGATTCAGATCAGCTATGTACCTTTGTGGGGAAATAAAACCTTTTGTCGTGCCAAAATTCTTTGGATTATATGATCATTTTTTGAGACTCTAGATGAGTTTCTAACATGTATCATAAGGGAGATCTATTCCTAGCTTTTTTGAGGAATCGTCACACTGGTTTCCATAGAAACTGCACCAGATTGCACTCCCACCAGCAGGGAATAAATTTCCCCTTTCGCCACATCCTTGCCAGCATTTATTGTCATTTGTCTTTTTGAGTTTAGCCATTCTGACTGGGGTACAATTAAATCTCAGATTAGTTTCCATTTGCATTCCCCAGATGGCTAAGGATGTTAACATTTTAAAAAATATTTATCAATCATTTGCATTTCATTTTTTGAGAACTTTCTGTTTAGTTCTTTGTCCCAATCTCTAATTGGATTATTTGCTTTCTTGTTTAGTTTATTGATTTATTGGTATGTTCTGGATATTAACCCTTTCAGATGCAGAGGTGATCAAGACGTTTTTCCCATTTCTGTCGCTTCTTCATTTCAATGATGGTGTTTTATTTACTGTACAGAAGCTTTTCAGTTTCATGGGATCCCAACAATGTCAATTTTTGATCTTCCTGCCTGTGCTTTTGAGGTCCTTTTGGGAAATTCCTTCCCTGTGCCTACATGTTCAGTTGTATTCTTTATTATTTTTTTCTATCAGATTCAAATTATCTGGTTTTTTGCTGAGGTCCTTGAGCCATTGGGAGTTGAGTTTTGCCCAGGTGACGGATAGGGATCTAGGTTGCTTCCATATGCGCCTCCATTTTGACCAGACCATTTTTGAAGATGTTGCCTTTCTCCAGTGTTTATTTTTGGTCCTTATGTCAAAATCAAGTGACTGGAGGTGTGGGGACTTACATCAGGGTCCTTAGTTTTATCACATTGATCAATGTGTCTGTTTTTATTACCAGTATGATGCTGTTCCTATTCTATTACTATGGCTATGGATATGTAGTATAATTTGAAATCAGGGATGGTGATGCCTCTAGCTCTGATTTTGTTGTTTAAAAAAATGTTTTGGCAATCCTGGGTTTTTTGTTTTGTTTTGTTTTTAAAAAATATGTTCTGTCTCTTCTGTTTGTTGTGTTGTTTTGTTTTGGGTTGTGTGTGTGTGTGTGTGTGTGTGTGTGTGTGTGTGTGTGTGTGTGTGTTTTCTTACGAAATTTCAGATTTTTTTCTTCAATTTCTGTGAAGACTTATATTGGAGTTTAGGTTGGGTTTGCATTGAATCTGTAGGCTACTTTGGGTAGGATGGTCATTTTCAAAATATTAAGCTCTGAGCCAGGCTTCCCAGACCCCAGAGTGCTGTCTCTTGCTCTCCTCCCCTCCTCTGTTTCTTCCTCTCTGCATATGTCACATACCCTGTTTCTTCTCTTTTGTTTTTTCTATGTTGTGGATGAGGAAGGAAAACATTCAAGCACTTCAATTTCATGTCATGAGCATGGGCTCATCCTTCACTTAATCACAGTGCTATATAAACATTTAGCATTCACTAGGTATTTTAAATTATGAAGTAAGTGAAATTAGTAATTCTCCTTAACCTAAAGAGGGTTGTTTCCTATCCTATTTCAAATTATAATAAAAAGACCTCAACTATTTTGCATGGAACATCCATGCATTGTGACACTGAGTCAGTTTATGTTCAGTCCGATAACTTTATGTTTCCAAGATTTTAAAGACATAATCTGGGTGAAAGGGTGAAAGAGAACATTTCCAAAATGATTCGATGAGACAAATATATATTTAAACAATTTCTGCTTGGTGAAGAATTTTAAAATTGTTTTTTGAGGGGCTGGAGAGATGACTCTGCAGTTACGAGCACTGAATACCTAACCCATGTCCGATTCCCAGCACCCACATGGTGGCTAACAAATGTCTGTAA
Organism: Nannospalax galili; assembly: GCF_000622305.1. Classification (NCBI taxonomy): domain Eukaryota; kingdom Metazoa; phylum Chordata; class Mammalia; order Rodentia; family Spalacidae; genus Nannospalax; species Nannospalax galili. Next base: position 225,222 of record NW_008348667.1, on the reverse strand, counting down.
CTCTAGCTCTAGGGGAATCTGACACCCTTTTCTGACCTTGGTGGGCCCTGAACAGCATGAGTACACGTATGTACACCCAGGGAGTACTATCATACACATAAAAATAGTAAATAAAATAATTTCTAAAAGTAGCTTTTTGAAAATAATTAACAACAAAGAAATGCAAAGCTTTGGAGTCCGTGCATGGCAACAGGCTAACTGAATAAAGTAAAATAATATTTCTTTTTTCAATGAATCATGGAGAATTAACTTTCTGAATGAAGCTATAAAAAGTAAGTGGCCTGGTTGAAAGAGCAAAAAAGTGCAAATAAACTGAGTTAATCAAGTTAATTTGATGATTTACACAGAGGGATTTTTTCTGAAGTTTTAAAATTAACATTGCAATTAGTTTTCTATTTTGAAGTTGCAATGTTTTTTAGAAATGTAAATGAATGAGACACAAATATGTAAAAATAATTATGTTTTAAATAAGGAAAAAATGATAACTTTTGAGTAAAATCACTTGAAACACTGAATAAATGATACATAAATTTTAAAGAAATTAGAAGTTAATGATATGTCTTCTATTTAATCATTTGCCTGGATTTGACTTCAAAGAAATTCAAAACCACAGTAGAAATTTTTGGCTTTTTAAGTCATTATTCATCTCAAACAATTCAGCTCTCTAAATTAGAGTGACTTCTGCCTTCTCGGAGCCTTGCAGAATTAACCCATGCTGCTGCTGCTCAGTTTAGGGTTTGGAACGTCCTGATGCCATGTCTCCATTTCACCATCATTAAGCTCCAGCTCTCAGGCACTGATTCCACTGCATATTCCCAGGTGCACGGGAATGTCCCTCTGGTGGTTGTCAAGGTTACTGTGTTAGGAAGTCTTCAATTATAATTTCTGTATAGTTGCATTCCCAAGGAATGTGAAAAATAGAATTTATCTCTACCTTAAAATGAAGTCAACTGTTTTGTTGCTCATATTTTTCATCAGGTATAAAAAAGTAGGTGAGGGGAGCCTAGGCTCTCAAGATACACAGTTTTAATGCTTACATTCTAAGAAGGATTCCTCCTCCTAGCCTTGTTTTGAATAGCTTACAAGTTTTCTTATCCATCCATCCCATATTTATTCAGATACTTACTCTAATTACACCCATGAGTGAAAGAGGGTTCAGCAGAGACTGCTTAGTATGAGTGTGATGCTCTCCCATGGTGTGGGGTCAACAGCCAGTGGCAACCACCTTTCACATCAGGTAACAGGCCAGGGAGAGGCTGCTGCAAAGGAAGCAGGGTTATGTTTTTGTCACATAGCACTGAGGACAGGGGCATGCCATGGAGATTCTGCTCTTCGTTTGTTCAATGTGGCCTTTTGTCTTTATCATCCACTGTTTGATTGAGGGCAGAAAGACAGATAACTTCAGTCCATTACCTAGCTGGCCTCACAGCTAAAAAGACAGAATTACAGGTATGGAACCGTTCAGCTGGCTGGGCTGTTTTCTTCATTTTATGAAAAGTCCCCACAAAGCAACTCTCACTCTTCCTTGACCAAAAGAGCTTTAAGCTCATCCTTATAAGTACTTATTTTGCTAATTATATTTCTTTCACCTATGAGAAACAAACTCAGCCATTGAGAGAGAATTTCCTCTAGGTTTTGTGACGTTATGCTTCAGAACAAGGGCAGCAGGTCTTCCAACTTGTAGATCAGACAATTCAAAGCCCAGCTGTGCTGCTGTAGGACTGCAGGATTCGTTTTCTTCTTCACTGACTGCTCCATCAAGCAAATAGCGTGAAAATGAGGGATACTTTTCACGTTCCTTCCAAATGCTTAATGTGAGCACAAGGCGTAGTAACAGTGAGGGCACTTGAGGCTAATTTAGGTAATGAAAACTCCACATTAATAAAGTTGCAACTAAACTACTGGAGACTCTCATTTGGAAAAAGTGCAATCCCATCACAAAATTAAAGCAAAACAAACAGAAAATTACAATAGTATTATCCAAAGTTAAATGTGATAAATTGCTGATGAATTATTCAACATTTGCCTGTGCTGGCAAACCTACAAATTGTAATGAGCTTATTTCATTTGATTCCACAACAAATTATGTTTTTCCTATAGTTTTTGAAAAGTAATCGTTAACAAAATGATGAGATGTGACAAATGTATACAAATTTCATATCTGCTTCTAAATGGAAATGGGAACCATGCGCAAATGCTCCTCTCCCCTCCGGATGAGTCTTATGCTATGGCTAACTGAGGCAGAGTTTTCTCCGTTCCAGGAGAGCAGAAGGATGGACAAGACGAGACTGTGCACCAGCACGCTGCAGTACGGGATCCCAGAGTAAGAGGAACTGTATCCATGGAAACCAAGCCCATGCGGACGTCCTTCTGATTTGCCCCAGAGGGTAAAGGGAAAAGCAGTGGAACCGTAGACTGACTAACGAATCTCCAAAGCCGACACCTGGCCACCTAACGTTCTTAATTCTTCACTGTCACAGAATTTGTTTTTGTATCTTTAGAGAATGTGGATTTTTAAGAGAAGCCAGACAAGGTGATACTTTACAGAAAGTCTTCCTGGCGGCTCCTCTGGGGCACATGTCATGTTAGTGTAACCGATCCATGCCATGGTTTCCTCATGTCTAGCCGGGGATAGAAATCATCATGTATGTCATGTTGTAAAAGGGTGTGACCACCCTCTACTTAGCAATTTCCATATTAGTCTGTGCTACTCTGTTACCAGGTATTTGGCACAGATGCCCTCTTTGGTAGGGAAGCCTGACTAGCACTTCCGACAACCACAGTGTGTTGTTTAGTGTGTTTCCCCCTTCCCAACATTGGAAAGATTAGATACAGAAAGAAGAAACCTGCTAATTTTTAAAGTAAATTAGGAGTTTAGAAAAATCCACCAAGCCTTTTTAACTGATGAAATAAATGAGGACACTATTCTGATAAGTGAATCAACAATTTTTTAATTGACCCAAACATATTAAAATAATAATCCATTCTGGTTTTAATTTATACCACCAGTATTGAAAAAGCTTATAGTCTGCTCCAGATAAAAGCCTTACCTTCAGAAAGATAGAGAGTCAATGTTCTATTTATAAACTCTCATCTACTCTAATCTCTCAAGAAACAACTTGGTGTCTCCTAAAGAATAAGGTTAATAAGTGAACAGGACACAGTTTCACATAGTAGAAAGAGACCTGGACATGATCCTGACAGAATCTGAATATTTCCTTAGCAGGAGTTGATCAAGACTGATACAGACAGAAGCACAGAAGGAGGACAGACTTTATATATAAACTTCACATTTGTGTGCACACTTTCTAGTATATATGAAAATCTATTTTGAAAACATACATCATTTGTTGAAAATAGAATGCCCAACAATCATCACCTCAACAAGAATGGACATTGGATTGGAGAGAGGTTACACGAAAATGGTTTTCCAAAGAGACAATGATGGTTTGTTTTGATCTATTTCATTTGAACTTTTAGTCAAAATAACCAATAATGCTGGTACCTGGCAGCCCCTCACTGATGTCCTGCACTGTAACCAGAAGCAAAGGGAAAAACCTTCCTCAAATTCAGCATTGTTTGGAGGAGCCTGATGGATGCCTTCCAACTATGACGTCTAACCTTGCCTGTCAGCCTGACTGAATCTGGGATCAGTTATGAGAACACCTCTAGGCTGGCCCTCAGTAAGGGGTAATAAGGAGGGAAGACCTTCCTCCAGAAGAGGCAGCCCCTCCAGCAGTGGCCCGGTATAAAGAAGCTGGGAAACACATCTGCTTCTGGGCCGTCACCTTTGCCCTTTGATGGTGGGTGTACCTGCTCTCTTCCTGTACTTTTCCTGACACCAGAACCCAACTTTTTTAGGCGCCCAGCATAGGCTGAAGATTGTTGGCACAGTTTTTTAGTAAATAATACTCAAAGATTTTGCTCTTCTAGAAAATCCTGTATAACACATCAACTCATTAACCTTAAAGGAAAGGCCACGAGGAGAGTCCCCATTCAAAGATATGTTCAGGGTTAATTCTGGAAGTCTGTCAAATGCCAGTAACGAAACCCATGTAAAATAACAGACTTATCAAGATTAAGTTTCTTCTCTATGAAATACATTGAAAAATTTATGGGGTAAGTGCCAAGTGTCTGACGTAGCCAAATAACTTCAAACTTAACAGTTGAAGTCAGTCAAAGTGCAAAATTCTTGCACAGGTCCTGCAGACACTCCTCACAAAGATACACAAATGGCAAATACGTTTACAGTATCCAGTTCCACAGCAGCTTGTTACAAACAAGAGCATGATCTGTGTGGGTATGGGCTGATGGGCAGGGATTTAAAATAAAATTGCACTCTACAGATGCGGAGAGAAGTGTTCTGTGCACTATAGTCTTTCTCCTGTTTGGTACCATCTGTGTCTCCTCCAGAGGTGAGTCTCCGTCCAGTTCCTCTGTCAGTGGCTGGCAGGGCGGTGATGACTGAATCATTCCATCATTCAGCCTTCTATTGTTCTTTCAACTCTATCACTGTCTTCTTGTTTATTAAAGTTTCTTACTGTGGGAACATTTCAGAGTTTTTTTCTGGCATGTTAATCCTCTTTCATCACATATGTCATCTTCTAGTAAGTTTCTTTGCTTCAAAGTCCACTATATCTATCTGAATTAGTACAACCTACTGCTAATTTTATGTTTGCTGACGTATTTTTATCTGTCATGTTATAGTTAGTCGACCTATATCATTAAACATGAAGTTACTTATAAGTAAATTATATTTGAGAGAGCCATTTTTAAGCCACGTTTTTATATCATAAACTTCGTTTTACAGCCGATTTAGGTTTCTCAAAAAAATGAGCTTCACTTGTTATCATTGAGGAAGACATTGAACATTATTACCACAGAAAGCCCAGGATTTTCTCAACAATCATTTGATGTTGTGGATTTCACATTTAATTTGTAATGACTGACCCATCACTGCATCACATGGCACAGGCTCACTGTCCTGTCATCACGGTGGTCTTCATCCACCCCGTGCTGGGTAGGTTTAGTTGTCAACTTGCCATTCCTGGATTGAGAGAGCCTTAACTGGGGAATTTCCTTCATTGAGTGATTCAGCACCTGGGCAGGTGGGCCTGCGTTGTATAAGAAAGCAGGAGGAGCAGGGGCCAGGGGAGCAAGCCAGTGAGCAGTGCTCCTCCATGGCCTGTGCTTCAGCTCCTGCCTCTGGGTTCCTGCCCTGAGTTCCTATTTGAACTCCCTCATGATGAACTGTGACCCAGGAGATATAATCCAAACAAACCTTTTCCTCCCTAAGCTGGCATTGGTCAGAGTGTCTTGTCGTAGCAAATGAAAAGAAACTAGAACATCGCCAACTCTGGCATCACTGACCTTTCATTGTTTCCTTGGCTTTGCTGCTTTCAGAAAGCTGTGCAATGGAGTCTTACAGTGCACAGCATTTTCAGACTGGCTGCTTTCACTGAGTAAGATGTGTTTGCGGTTCTTCTGTGGCCTTTTACAACTGGTAGTGAGTTTTCTCTCAGCAGCAAACATTGTTCCATCGTACACATAAACATGCTTTTTATCCAATCACTTACTAAAGGAATCTGATTGCTCCACGTTTGGGTAATTAGGAACAAAACTGCCGGAAATATCCATATACAGTATTTTTTGTAGACACTGAATTTGCAACTAATTTGGATAAAATACTAGGGATGGGATGGTTGGACTGTGGAAAGACAACATCTAGAGTTGTAGAAAGAGAACTAAACATGTTTCATTGCTATCGCAGGAAACAAAGATCTTGCTCCCCTTGTTGCTAGCGTTCGACAGTGTCTGATTCGCGTTGTTCTAAGATGGGGAGTGGGGTGAATGAGATCAAACTGGTTTAAGATTCATTTCCATGAGGATTTGTGATACCTGTGTATAATATGCGTATCTTCTTAGGTGAGACCTGGTTAAAGACTGATCCACTTTTAATTGTTGTTGTCACACACACACACACACACACACACACACACGCACACACCCTTACATCTGACCTCAAACTCACTATGGAGCTGGGATTGCAGGTGTGAATCACCATACCCAGTTTCTGTTGTGCTGAGAATTGAACCCAAGGTTCGCACATGCTGAGTCTAATTAAGTGCCTCATCAAAATCTTAGACTACTGAGGGGCCAAGTGATAGTCCAAGGCTTGTTCAGGACAATAGATGCTAATGTGCATTCCATACCTGCCCACTATTAGTGTTTTTGGCTGAACGATTTTGAATGTATAGTTTGGTCTATATGCTATATGTATTTATTATATTTATTCATTATATATTTGTATTATATTTGTTATTTCTACCTACATAAAGATAAAATCCAGATATCTCAATAACACTGACTGTTGTTATAAATCCAGCCTTCATAGGAATCAGGACAATCTGTAATGAATAATGAAAATTTGCTTTCAAAGTACAGTGGGGCTGATGGGAACTGCAGAGGCTCAGATTCTGCTGATGTCTTATAACTTGCCCTTTCATCATATGTAGACATAGGGGATCAGACTCCCCGGTTTCCTTATACTGTGGTCTGGCAAATGAACATACAAGAATTGAGACTGTGGTAGATCATAAAGCTACACCTTTCTCTTCTGAGCATTCTCCAACTGCCTCATGCTAACTTCATCTTTTATTTACATATTTGTGTATTTCTGTGCTGAGAGTTGAACCCAGAGTTAAGCAAGTGCTCTGTTACTGAACTCAAATCCAAACCCCTCTCTTTTAAACATACATCAGTAAGTCCATGAAAAGCTAAACCTCGGTTCTGTTTTGTAATGTCAAGAAAGTGACAAACTTCCAGCATTTGTGTTTTGTTCTTTCTATACAACCAGAATTACAGCAGTTGACACTGGAGTCACATCCAGTGCAGACAAATGTGATGAAATCCATGGAGCCAGCTGCACTCAAGAGTAAGTAAGAGGCGATGGCAATCAGGATCATTGGCAATCAGACACATTATTCTTGTGTAAAAACAAATACCTGTCCACGTGTGTTAAAATTCTGGTCAGCAAAAGAGGATTCCACATAATATCGCATCTGTCACATCTCAAGCAGATTAACAAAGATCTTCTAGTACAAACGACTGTGGTAAAAGCTCTGAAAGAAAGTGAAAGCCACAAAAGAAGAATAAGATGGACGCTCTGCATCTTCATTTCAGACGAGAGTGACTTCTTCCTGAGGTTTGCTGAGTTCAACCTACACATATAGTGATCTCTTCAATAGGTGTGAGGTTGCTATCCACTGTTCAGATGTCACGGTACCTGACAACAGGTGCACCCAACATAACATGGGTAAGTCTCTTGGTTTTAGATCCTATCTTCATTTCAGGGGAGTTGGAGATTAGAAATCGTACAACATATCACACTTGAGTAGAGACTTATTTTCTAGTACACTCCTGGACTTGTACTGTCAGGAACAGAATGCTTTTAAATGCAATCGTTTACTTTAAGAGGTTTACTCAAAAGCATGAGGTCTAAGGATTAAGAACCACAACCGGCTTTATGCTGTTTCTTGAGATCTAAACAGCCTTCTGCTGCTGCTGCTGCTTTGGCTCAGTGTAGCTGTGTCTAGGCTAAATGTGCCCCCATCTTTGCCCCTCCCCTTGCCTCCAGCCCCTGACAGGTTCTTCTGAATGCAGACCTGTTTCACAGATGCTTCTGCCACACAGCCGGAGCTGTGTACCAGAAGCAACGCCAGTATGCTAGCGGAAGACGGTGTCTGTATGTCACTGTCTTGACTGAAAGAAAGAATGAGAGAAATAACCTCCTAAATGCTCTAAATATGCTAGCGTGAGAGGGCTGCCTTTATGAGAAGAGGAAATAAAATAGTTTTCTGAAAAATTGAAGCTGCATAATTATAGGTGGGAAGGGAGCTAGCATTGGAGAGAAGACTGGCCAATCCTGCATAGAATGCTGTTCATTTCAAAACAAGGTCTTGCTGGCAGGTCTCATCTGCCAAGATCTAACTCCATGTTGAATGTCTAATCACCTCCATAGGCCACCACTGCTCCCTTAGTGGAATTTGACAATGATTTCAAGTATGATACTTTGCCTCCAGAGTCTTGTTTCTTGCATTGAGAATACTGTCAAGAAGCTATAATAAAATAATAGGTGCAAAGTAGTATCTTTCCTTGAGGCCTGGCATGTTTAGAGTTCTGAGAGGTCCCCGATTCTCAGCAGGTCCTTGGGGACAGTGGTGTGCTCTCTGGGCCCTGCAGGCTCTGAGGCTCATCAATCTCTCAGAGAACTGCCAGGGTGAACTTCCTGGAGCTCATCTGACTCTGTTATTCTCCAAATGAGCACCTCTGAAGTCACTGTGACCCTGTCATCCACAGGTCTGCAGCCTCCTACAGCTCCCTGTAATGAGCACAATGTCCAGCCTCAGTTACAGATCACATTTATCCTATATTTTCTCCAGTTTGTCCTATTTATTTGATTAAATATTTTACTTGTAATGACACACCTTCTTTTCCCATTTGCATGCACCTAACCCTTATTTTAGCATTACTAACCCCACTTCTGACCTGAAGCAATAATCATTCCTCAATATTAATTGTTCACTCACATATCATTGTCGGTTTATTGTACTTTTGAAAAGCATCTTTCTGTCTTTCTTTCCTCCTTCCTCCCTTCCTTCCTCTCTTGCTTCCTTCCTTGTTTTCTTAGTTTCTCTTTCCATTTTATTCATAGGGGTGCTTTGCCTGCATGTATATTAAGTGCACCTGACTTGTGCAATACCCAAGGAGAGCAGAAGAGGACATCAGATCCCCTGGAGCTGAATTGCAGGTGGTTTTCAGATGTCATGTGGGTGTTGGGAACAGAACCTCGTTCTCTGAAAGAGCAGCCAGTGTTCTTAACTGCTAAGCAATCTCTCCAGTTCCTCTACTGTCCTTTTGATCGATTTGCTATGTAGACCTTTTTCCCCACAGAGCTACTGCTTGACATCATGTGTTACTCTGAAGTCAGACATGCTGTGCTCAGTGAGTACTGGGCAACTTTTGAATGGATGGAAAACAGTCTTTACGGACTTAATTGCTTCTTCCATAATTGGTAAAACTTACCTTTCCTTTATTACTAAATTTGTTTATTCTTTTATTAAAATGACCAAGCTACACTTATAGCCTAGAAACAGAACAGGAGAATGAGAAATGCCCTGTGCGATATGAGATTTCCTGGGACATTAGAGAAGCTGCAACTGGAGAAGTCAAACGTAGCTTCAGTTAACTAGGTTAGGGTTAAGACTAGTTTATTAGTGGGCGACGAGTTAAAGTATTTGAATAAATGGACCCCTTGGTGCTCTGTGCTGACAAGTGGTTGGAATGCTTTGGAGTCAGAATGTCTGCCTCTATTCCAAAGCTGATGCTCCCAGTCAGCTCCTCAGAACCAATAGCACAGATTCCAAAGGCTCACTGTCTTTCAAAGGCTAAGCACAGTTGACTCATGACTGACAGCTCAGTGGCACAGTGAGTAAGAAGGAGGTACTTAAGGGCACAATGTACCAGTGATGCCCTTCTGATTGCAGTCACCTGGTCATCTCACCTCTCCTCACAGTTCAGCCCTCCTTTATGTGGGCACCACCTCATTTCTAGGTCATTTTTAATTTTAAGAAACCATCCTTTGGGCTGGAGAGTTGGCTCAGTGGTTAAGAGCACTGACTGCTCTTGCAGAGGATCTGGGTTGACTTCTCAGCATCCACATGGCAGCTAACAAGGGCCCTAAATCCAGTTCCAGGGAACCCAATGGACCTGTTCCTAAAATTCCTTCTAGGAGGCATGGATGGTGTCCTGCCCCTCCTCCAACCATCCTTAGACAAAATGAGGTATAATTTCTCCAGACTACAGTTTGGGGAAACAAAGCATTTAATGGGCTTCCATACAGATCCATGGGTGAGGGGGTTACTTACAAGAGTGTGAGCACAAGTGGACTTCCTTCCTACATTGCATCAGGAACCCTGTAACCTCCTGGCTGGCAAAGGCCATCCCCTCTCTCTGGCTTCTTTTCCCTATTCTTAGTCCCATTCCAATGTACCACTCAGGCCTGCTGGTTGGATGGAAGGCATGACTGAATCTCTCTGCCCCTCCTTTCCTACAAAGCATCAATAGTCAGGTTTGTTTGTGGTAACTGGGAGCAAGCGTGTGAAGCCAGGCTCATGAAGGAGGCGTCTGTCCACAGCTTGCAAGTCTAGCTTGCCAGGCAGAGGACAAGACCGTACAACACTCCACCCCTTCCTCTGGCTTTTACATTCTTTCCTTCCAAGCTCTTCTCCAAGAGTCCCTGAGCCTTGGAGGGAGGCGAGAAAGATGTAGCTTATCCTCCACTGTGGCAGATAAACTCTCGGTCCTTTTCACCGTTTGTCTCTGAGAGGTGGCTGTGGCCATTGTTCCATCTCAGTGCTACTCCTTCTACTCTAAAGACAAATGAAAAGAAGCAGGAACATCTAAAGGAACAATGGCTGCTGTAATAAGGTAACCTATCGGTATAATACAAATGCTTGGAAGCACATTCATCTAACAAAACAATTGCAGTGGCCTCCCCACTGGGGCCTGTAGCTTCTCTTGCCATTGAGGGTTAGCCTGGATTAAATTACCAGCTGTGTCTTTCTCCCCGAGGAGGGAGGCTTAAGTACAATCAGAAATTTGTTGGTTGTACATATATTAGTCTAGCCACTATTGCACCAGCAGGCACATCTGGCTTGGCGTTCTGCCCTAACAATTCTTCTAAGCACCTCCTGGTGCTGTGACCAACCACCAGCCATCTGGTGGCAGGGAGTTTCCAGCTCAGTCTCAGCTTGATCTCTCCCTTTCCTGTACTGATATCATGTGGTGTCTTCAGCAATAGGGTCTTACCAGCTGTTTCTGGTGTGGAACCAACATTAGTGGCAATGGCCTTTATGGTTTTGAAGACCTCCAGGGCCTCTCTGGCCAGCAGCTCATGGGGGACAACCCACTCCTGAGACTGGAATTTTCATTTAGCAATTGTACAGTCTTTGAGAGCTTCTACTTTTATTTTCAGAAGATAGTTATTGTTTAGTCTGGTATCTGTAGGACAGGCTGTTGTAGACTTTTCCCAACCATCCTGGTGGGCATCACTTATGTCTTATCTCTCAAATGGGTTTCACATCTGTCAAACACTCAGAGGTTAACATTATAAAGTAAGTCAAATATAGACAAGGTCTGTCACAGCATGGAAAGATTTTTATCCATTTATACTAATTTTTCTCTACAAATCTATGTTGGGTACAATAGCATGGAATAAAGGTATTAAGTTAGTTCTTTACTATCTTTAGTTATCTTTTCGTAGTGATTCTGCATCCTGGGGATTTTACATGCATCCTCTGTGTGTTTTCATATCCTTGATAAACTCATTGGGGCTCCCACAAGTTGTCTGACCTTGCACAGGGACAAGGAAGAATAGGGCCCCTCTTGCCCCTGCTGCACCTGTTGGTTCCCCAGGTCAGGTAGGCCTTGGGTCTTCCTCCTGGTTGTAGCCATAGCTGTTGTCTCTCCATTGACCACACCTGGCTGCTGGAGGAGGCCCTGGCTGGGTAAGCCGCCTCCACACCTAGCATAACCTTTCCCAGGAGAGACATGTAGCCTGTTTAATATTTGGGGTCCTTACCCACACCCAGGACAGGTTTTATCTTTTGTATGCCTTTTGTGAACTGCTCCTTGGGTTTTAAAGTCTTCCAGAAGCTCCTTAGTATAGAATTTGGCTTTTTGCCAATGTTTTCTCTGGGAACTTTAGCTAAACTCAAATCTTGACACATTTGCCTTCGAGTAACCCAAATGGACTCTTTTTCTGTTTTGTTTATTTTTATATTTCTTTTAGGTTTATCTACTATTTTACAGACACATTTTACACACTGGTTTAAGTCACTTAGATCTACCAAAGCCACTCCTACTTCACAAAGTTCCTGCCCTACTAAGGGACTCAGCAAAGCTCTAAAGTTCCATACCAATCCTGAAGTTCCAGCTGAATCAAGTCCTTCTTTAAATCTCTGGTGAACACAGTCCTATCTGGTCCAGTGAACTGGGCACCATGCATTGTTTTCCTCATACCTAGTTCCCTTAGTAGTACCTGTCCATCCACTATGGTCCTCCACCCCTGCTATCCATGGGCACCTCCACTGGTGATGACCAAGAACCTCTAATGGCTGGCACAGCCATTCCATCAGGGACTGCTTCCCCTTATGCAGCCTATGTCTTAGGAGGGATCGGTGTTTATATTGCAGTGTTAATGCTTCTGTAGCACTTAAACTAATACCATGTGTTCCCATGTTTCATATCCTCACAAGCCATGTAGTGAGGGGCTCCTTCATTCTTGTGTGAAAGTCTTCCCTAGTTCCAACAGCTCCAGTGTGGAGTATTCTCTGATGGCTATAGTCCCTCACAGCAGACCATTGTTAAGGCCTCCATCAGCTGAAACATGGATTTTCCTGTCCTTGTACTGAAGTCGACCCTGAGGGACAGCCTTAGCTATTTTTAGGTCATTCCCTTCCTCATCACTATCTGCTTTCTCCCATGTTTTGGGGTTCCAGGATGAGCCTTTTTAAAAATATTTTATTTATTATTTTTATTTTATGTGTATGTGTGTATTGCCTGCATGTGTGGAAGTGTACCCACGTCATGCAATGCCCATGGAGGTCAGAAGAGGGCGTCAGATCCCCTGGAACTGGAGCTACAGACAGTTGTTAGCTGTCATGTGGGTGCTGGGATTCGAACCTGGGTCTTCTGCAATAACATTCAGTGTTCTTAACAGCTAAGGCATCTCTCCAACCTCCAGGATGAGCCCTGTATTATCGATCTGATCTGGGTTCTCTTCCCTTTCTGGCCCCCTAGCCACAAAAATCAGCAAGCTAAAATTGCCATCTCTTTTTATTTCTTATGCAATTTACCATAAGGTCAGAGACCAATAGTGAAGAGGCCAGGCTCACATTTCTTTCTCAGTGCAATTCCTTTGCTACATCTTCAGTCCCCCTCCAGGCTCTGGCCTCTGTCTTGGACAGATTTTTTATTATGCAAAGAAGTGGCCAAACAGCATCTTCAGCTGCTCGCTGAACTTTCTGCTGCTGGTACACTACTCCCAAGGCTTGCAAAGTTCACTCTAGACCTTCCACAGTCCTTAAACAGCTCCATACTCACGTCTCATCGTAGTTACACATCTCACTGTCCACTGCGTTATCCATACCACTGCTGGTACCCCTACTAGGCCTATGGGGATAGCCCACCAAGTCCCTAGTTCCTCTGCCCACACACTCCCCGCACCCAACTTTGCTTTGATCATTGGTCTCCTTCCTCATATCATAGCACCATTGATCATCCCAAACTCATCACTGATTTTGTTGTATCTTGCAGACTATGGCAATTGCTGATAAATTCCTCTGGGAGGCATGCGTGGGCTCCAGCCCTGTCTTCCCACCATCCTTAAGACAAAATGAGGAATAATTTCTCCAAACTACAGTTCAGGAAACTAAAGAGTTTATTGGGCTTCATACAGATCCATGGGTGAGGGGCTTGTGGCAGGGACCGTGTGACCTGTGGCTGCTGCCCAAGATGGCGAGGCCACCCCTCTCTGGTTTCTCCTGTCCCTATTCTTAGTCCCTCTCACATGTACCACTCAGGCTAGCTGGTTGAATGAAAGGCAGGACCAACTCTCTCTGCCCCTCCTTTCTTACAGAGCATCCATAGTGAAGTTTGTTTGTGGTAATTGAAGCAAGTGGGTGAATCAAAGCTTGAGAAGAAGGCATCTGTGCACAGCTTCCAAGTCTAGCTTGTCAGGCAGAGGACAAGTCCATACAACACCCCCTCTCCTGTACTCTGCAGACACTGCATGACACGGGTGCACTCACAAACATGCAGGAAAAGTGCTCATATGCATAAAATAAAAACAATTTAAAAAATCATTCCCTCTAGAATTTCATTTATTAAATCTACTTTGGGAAGTCAATCACTTCTCCATTTTGACTCCTACACTGCAGCTAGCCAGTCCCTTGAGTCTCCTTCAGTTCTCAATGAACAGCAGAATCTCCTGCAATAGCTTCTCACATGCACTGCATTTACAGATCCCTTTGTGTGCAGTAAGAATATCTTTCTCTTCCACTATTTTGTAAGACACAAATCTCTGAAGACTTTGTTACAGGTTAAGATGCGCTGTAATGTCCGTCAAGCATTTTCTTCTTTTATTTCTTTTTTTTTATTTTGTGCGTATGCGTGTATTGCTTGCATGTGTGTAAGTGCACCTGTGTCCTGCAGTACCCATGGAGGTCAGAAGACAGTGTCAGATCCCCTGGAACTGGAGTCATGGATGGTGGTGAGCTGCCATGTGGGTGCTGGAAATGCAACCCTGGTCGCCTGCACTAACAGTCTCTTAACCACTGAACCATCTCTTTAGCCCCACATCAAGCATTTTCATGGCCTTTAATTACATAATTAAATATGAGCTAGCAAAAACATGATGTTACTATGTGAGTTACTCATATGCAGCTGAACCTCACAGTGCCACAAACTCTTTTTTCAATTTGAAAATATCAGACTCCATTTGCTGATGGAGGAAATATAGATCAGTGTATGCTTTCTTTATTGACTTTCATAGGTTTTACAAACTGAAAATTACTTCCATGGTGTTTGGAATACAATTCAAAGGAACAAGTAAGTCATCAGAGAGCCTTACATTGGTCTCTCAATTCTGTGTAACTGTGGGAATTTCAGCTAGTATGTCATTTTTGTAATTGTTAAGCTGATATATGTTATGTGTAGAGAAAAATCACACAAGCTTTGGTGAGAATGCTGAGAGAATACATGGTGAATACAGGGAGTAGTCCTTCATCCATATGGGATGTCTGAAGAAGCAGCGCAAACAGACAGACAACACGGTACTCGGGGTACATGTTTAAGTGTGAAGAACAGCACAAACCTTCCATACCTCACCCAGAGATATGAAATGCAGAGCTTCATGCTGCCTCATTCGAGAATCTGTTAAAAGACCAGCAGAAGGAAACCGTGATCTGCTTTCACGGGATTCTCTCTGCAGTGCTCACTTCCATTCCCAAGGGAGTTCACGTTTGACACGAGGTGGGTCATTCGAGAATCTGTTAAAAGACCAGCAGAAGGAAACCGTGATCTGCTTTCATGGGATTCTCTCTGCAGCTGCGGACACGTGTTAGAGAACAGGGCTGAAAGGGAGACCAGGTCATCTCACAAATTTTAGCATTTATGTCAAATTCCTCCGCTCAATAAGAATCCAAAATTTAATAACATTTCAAAGTGTGTTACATTTGCTTTAACTAATCAGGATACTGCATCTCTACTGACTAGCTTTCCTAGTTCTGAAAGGTGCTGTGCATGTTACTGGAGGATAACAGTGCTCATTAATTTTACCCAGCTGTGAACCCGGTGAGCAATTATACCACCTGGAAAAACAAGCCCACTAGTGCAATAGGGACATGAATGTCATGGGAAAAACAAACCACTTTCACATTGGATTTAAGGCCTGCTCCCCAAGATGAAGCCCATTCCTAGCACCGTTACTGGGGCTAAGGACCTGTGAAGACACAGGTTGTAGGCCCTAGGAAAGAACTTACTACAATTATTCTGCTAAATAGACATAGTATTAAACCAACATCTGATGGCTTGTTGTTAGATGGATAGATTAATTCACCTCTCAGCTCTCATCAGAGAAGCTTCTTGCAGCAGGTGACCTACAACTGGTCAGCATGCAGAAAATTGGAGACTGTGGGGTGCTCAGCCCTAAGTGAATACCTGTATCATAACCTTTCCTCCTGAGGCTGGAGCTGTTGCAGAAGAGAGAAAGGGAAGACTGTAAGAGCCAGAGATTGTCCATAGCTGCGAGGAAACAGGTTTTTCCCAACACCATGGGCAGTGTACACGTAAACTCACAGTGGTTATGACAGCAGCTACAAGACCAGTGCAAGTTCAAGCCAAAGAAAACCATAGCATGGAGAGAGAGGTGAGGAGGGCAGGGTGTCCCATCCCTAGCTGAGAAGCTGTTAGCAGTTGATAACTGCCAGGAGAGGGAGAACCAGTTTTCTTTAAGAATGTGACCTCAGTGTGGCCCCTGGTAGGTCAACCATGTTTTAGTATATGGTCACACACACAAGATTATATAGGCACAGGACAAATTGGACTCCATGAGTTTAAAGAAAGAGAACAAAAATCTATATGGCTAGGTAGTGTGTGGGGCTGGTGGTGAATTTTAGAGGGAATGGAAACAAGGAAGTGATTATGATCAAAATACGTTGTATGGAATTCTCAGACAACTGATAAAAATTAAACACATAGCAATTAGAACTTCAGTGTACCCTAGCCAGATAGGAAACATTTTAATTGAACAAAGTACCACCTACCCAAGGATGTGCGTATCATCATCTTTGTCTTCTTTCAAATCCTCCATGGGCTCCATCCTTGCTAATGTAAAAGTTACCCAACCCCTTCCCATCCAGCAAGGTCCCTTCTCCAGGCTCCCCTCTCTAGGACTCAGTCTCCTATCTCTGTCCCTCTCACCTCCCTCCAGCCCTGACCTCCTTTCTGAAGCTCCATACTTCTTTCCAGCTGGCCTCTCTGCCATGGTGAGTTTTGACTGAGAAAACTCTTTTCTCTGACTTTCAGGCCATTGTTTAATTTTTGCAAAGGGTCTTCTCCAAATATCCTGCTAACCTTGTTCCTCAGCTCGTATGTCATCACTGCTAGCTGCACCAGTAATCTTTTATATTGTTCAGGTTGAAAATGAGCTTGAATTTGCCTTCTTAATTCCTTTAACCTTGGATCCTGCAAGTAGTGTACAAGTTCTAAGAGACAAACAAGTTATCTGTGCTTGGCACCTCTCCATCATGAGCAGATGGAAACAACTCCAGGTTTGATAAAGCTCAGTGGGCTCTTGACCAATGGTAAATGAATAAAATAGAGTTATTATATCATTTGTTAGATGGTAATTATATTTAATAATCTCAGTAGATATTTGACCAATGTTAAATGAATAAAATAGAATTATTATATCATTTGTTAGATGATTATTATACTTAATAATCTCAGTAGATATTTGACCAATGTTAAATGAATAAAGTATAATCCACTTAGCCCAGTCTGGTGGCACATGCCTTTAATGCCAGCACTCGGGAGGCACAGGCAGGCAGATCTCCGTGAGTTAAAGGCCAACCTGGTCCACATAATGAGTTTCAGGTCAGGGAGACCCTGTCTCAAAACAAAAAAAAAAAGACCCAAAAAAGTATAATCTACTTAATATAATAAATTTAAGTGGCTATTTAGTGAATGTTAAGTGTATAAAGTATCATCTAATTAATATGTATTCCACAGTGGTATTTGATAAATTTTAAATGAGTAAAATACAATCAATTAATATAAAATATAATACATAATAACTCTCACTAGATATTTGACAAATGACTAAGTCATAATATGATATAATAACCTCAGTGTGTATTTGAAAAACATTGAATTAATAATGTATAATCTAATTAAAATAATATAATATACCTCAGTGGATATTTGATAAATGTTAAATGAGAAAAATATGATCAAAATAGTATAATAACCTTCAGTGAATATTTTATGAATGTTAAAATAATGAACAAAAAGAGTCTAATTTAAAGCATTTCTTTCAAGAGGAAAATTTTTAAATAATTAGCTTGAATCAGTTAATGTCAATAGTGGCTTCCTGATGTCCCCTGAATAATGAAAAATGAGTAATTACTTTCCAGTGTTCAAGGAGCCAGCGGCTCCAGGAAAACCAATTCTGTCCTGCGGGAAATCCTCCTTAGCCTCTCAGAACTCTCTTGGTTTGTACTGACTTGCTTTTTCCCTTGACTGTGATCATTTGGAAACTGGGTCACCAGCTCTGGCGGAGAGAGCAGTTCACAGTGCTCTGCCTTTTCTGACTGCCTGAGTCCAGTGCTTTGTACATTGAGCTTTGCTTTCTGATTGAGTCATGTGTCCACTGACATTCCGTCATACTCTGCCACATGTTGGAATCCCTTCTAGGATTTTCAAGCAATTTTGACTAAAATGTGATCATTACTGTCTCCACTTTTTAAAAAAATTCAGAAAACTTACTCTGTGTGTCAGTCCAACTGAGATACTTGATAATTTCTAATATAAATTCTCACAAAGAAATACCTTTCCTTTTGGAGTAAAAGCCACATTTTAATCTTCTCTAATTCCAAATAGCCTATTGAATGATTCGTGTACGGTCAGGGACTAACGTCATCCCTTGAATTTAGAGGGCCCACAAGGCAGTAACGTGGTACTCTTAGAAATTTCGCTCAACTTGCAAAATGCTTACCGTTAAAATTTCTGTTTTCCCTTCATAGACCCTTCGTGATGGAAAATCAGTACATTGCTGATAATTTGTTTCCATTTAAGGCACTTCAAATATTATGGGGATGAATTTGTCATAAACCCATGCTTTTCACTTTTGTTTCAAGAACGCCATATTAATAAGATTATCAAAGTGCATTATACCTCACTAGATCTTAGTTTCTTCATTTTCTGAGCATAGACCCTGACGAGACTTCACCTCTTGGTTCCCGGGATAACACAGTTAGCAGAAGATCCTCTTTCATTGATACACTGAGTTATTCTGAAGACTGGACATACAAAGGTGTTTGAAACTGAAAGGGAACGTTGCTGCTGGCATCATCTCAATTTTAATCTGCAGCCCCACCCTAACGAGTGTTGAGATCACTAACAGCCTCATCAGGTAGCCTCCGGAGCTTCTGCTTGAAAGTAGGACCCAATCAGTAAAAATAGGTGAGCTGGTGTTCCGGAACACCAGTGTGCATGTGTGGCAGAAGCAGATGGTGGTCTACAGAGTCAGCTCAAGGTAAAAATCAATGTAAATTGTGACATTAGTTACCAGTTACCTAGCCTGACCCAGGACATAGGCTGAGATACTGAAATGGCCCATCAGTCACTGACATCCTTCCATCTGCCTCTGGCCTCCTCTCCTCCCACGCCTTTCTCTCAGGGGCTCTGTGTCGTTACTGACGCACACATTCTCTGAATGGTTGACATATTGATAAATATATTAATTCTTAACATCTCTTAACGCTATACGCCAAAATGGTTGAAAATTAAATGAGGTGTGAGTTGCACACAGCCTCATCTAATCTCTACAGGCAGAGCACAGCCGTTGGACCCACGTCTTTCCCATCTCCACTTCCTCCCACCTTCCCTGGTCTCCAGCTCTCATGCCCAGACAGACCCTAGGGACTGTCACATGTGCTTAACTCACTGTCTGATCTGAAATATTTCCATGACTTCGTACATGAATTACTGCCACCTTTGGGATCTAAGCTGAAACATGGGCCTTTTTAAATAGCGTATATTTGTCCCTGAGCAGGGCTACGAGTTAACTATTTGCCAATGCTATTATTCCAGTTCAGAAGTTACACTCTACCCACAATGCATTGCCTATTTGATTTTCATCCCTTAGGATAAATATTCCATTCTCCAGTGCTCAGGTCATGGCTTGCAAATGAATAAAAAGAGTCTTAACATGTGATGTGGTGTTTAGCAAATCCTGTGAATGCTTTATGAGTTTATTTTTTTATTGTTTATTTTTTTGAGGAAGGGTCTTCCTGTAGCTTCAGCTGGCCTGGAACTCATTATGTAGACCAGGTTGGCTTTGAACTTATGGAGATCCACCTGCCTCTGCCTCCAGTGTGCTGAAATCAAAGGCATGCTTCACCATGCCTGGCTATGCTTTATGGATTTAATCTTGGATAATTTCTTTTTTAAAGAATACATGGACACTGACCTGCCCTAAATCACACAGAGCTGTCTGAATTAGACCAGAGCGGGTCAAACACCCAAATCCTAGCCTTGCCCTGGCATCAGGCTGCCTGTCTGAAGAGTACACCTGCTTCTCTTCCTTGAGTGTCTGCAGCTCAGGAGAGTTTACAGTCAGTGATCACACCTGCTGTTCTCTCACTGGGACTCTCCACTGGGATGGGAGAATTTTTAAATCCAGTTCTAAAGAGGTTTATCACATAAAAATTCTTACCACTCAGATATGGTTCTGTACGCAGCAGTTTAATTCAAACTCCACTGAGGTTTGGGCTCTCCCGTACCATTAGTTAAACAGACTCTCACTCCCACAGGATTTACAGCCCAGGACTCTCGTTCATCACCACTTTTCCTGATCTATGAGATTGTTTCACTGTTTGAAAACATTTTATAGGTCAATATAGCTAAGAATATAGCATGGAAACTACTTTTCCAAATTTCCCTATCTGGCAAAAAAATCTTCCTAAAATTACAGTGTTTGAAAAAAGTAACTGGGGGCTGGGGAGATGCTCAGTGGTTAAGGGCCTGACTCTTTCTTCTGGCTCCTGTAGGCATTGCATGACATGCAGGCAAAACAAACACTCATATATATAAAATAAAAGTGAAATAACTGGAGCTGGTGTGGCTTGTAATCTCTTTACATAAGCTAGTACTTCTGCTTTTTCTAAATATTGAGTTTTATATATATATGATAAAACATGGACACCAACACACCAACTATGTCAGACATGTGTGGGAGCTTTCACACTTGTGATCAATAGGACTGTGTGTGTGTACACTTTCACACTTGTGATCAATAGGAGCATGTGTGTGTACACTTTTACACTTGTGATCAATAGGAGCATGTGTGTGTACACTTTCACACTTGTGATCAATAGGAGCATGTGTGTACACTTTCACACTTGTGATCAATAGGAGCATGTGTGTATACTTTCACACTTGTGATCAATAGGAGCATGTGTGTGTACACTTTTACACTTGTGATCAATAGGAGCATGTGTGTGTACAATTTCACACTTGTGATCAATAGGAGCATGTGTGTGTACACTTTTACACTTGTGATCAATAGGAGCATGTGTGTGTACACTTTTACACTTGTTATCAATAGGTGCATGTGTGTGTACACTTTCACACTTGTGATCAATAGGAGCATTTGTGTACACTTTCACACTTGTGATCAATAGGAGCATGTGTGTACACTTCCACACTTGTGACCAATAGGAGCATGTGGGTGTACTTCCACATTTGTGATCAATAGGAGCATGTGTGTGTACACTTTCACAC
Organism: Nannospalax galili; assembly: GCF_000622305.1. Lineage (NCBI taxonomy): Eukaryota > Metazoa > Chordata > Mammalia > Rodentia > Spalacidae > Nannospalax > Nannospalax galili. The sequence continues at coordinate 204,096 of NW_008348667.1, read as the reverse complement.
TTGCGACCAATAGGAGCATGTGTGTGTGTGTACTTTCAGACTTGTGATCAATAGGATCCAACACCAAGGGCCAATATTTTGCACCCTAATACCCTGCTTGCTAGAAGAATCTCTGGGTAACTTTAACAATTTTTTTAGCATCAACTTGTTCATGTTCTGAGAATAACTAAAAATGGTAGTACATTATTTGACATATATGTATATATACTTATATATAATGAATATATACTTATATATGAATGTATATACCTTAACTAGCTCTGAAGGAACTTTTATAAAATATTTTTTATTTTAAACAAGTCTTTGATATACATACAATTTTATCATTTATTCAAGACAAATGCATACTAGTGGATATAGTTATTCAGTAGGGGGCAGCACAAATGGAATCCATTGTTATAAAATAAAAGACACAAAGGCTGGGTGTGGTGACACATGCCTTTAAACCTAGCACTTGGGGGATGGAGGATGGCTCAGTGGTTAAGAGCACTGACTGCTCTTGCAGAGGACTCACATTTGATTCCCAGCACCCACATGGAGGCTATGAACCATCCTTAACTCCAGTTCCAGGGAAACCTGAAGCTCTCTTCTGACCTCTGCGGCATTGCACGATACAGGTGCACTTACATACATGCAGGCAATACACTCATACACATAAAATAAAAATAATAAATAAAATATTTAAAAAAAACCCTAGTACTTGGGGGGTAGAGACAGGCAGGGCTCTGAGAGTGAGGGCAGCCTGGTCTGTAAAATGAGTCACAGGCCTGCTGGGGCTACAGGGAGACCCCGTCTCAAATAACAACAACAAAACAAAACAATAAAAGAAACAAAGACACAAATATGGGTAGGTAGGGAACGAGGGAGAGAGGTGAGTGGACCTGCGAGAAGCAGAGGCAAATATAATCAGAATACATTCTGTGCAAGACTCAAAGACGGAGAAAAGGGAGAAGACAAAGTTTAAATACTGGTATGTTGGGATTTACAGTACCTATAATTACTGTCAAATTATTTTTATATAACTTAAATACATGCAATATTCCAAACTAAATAGATCTTGGCATGTAAATACAAATAATAAAAATAGATTTTATAATTTTTATGTATTTAAATTTGTGTGTGTGTGTGTGTGTGTGTGTGTGTGTGTGTGCCCCTCTGCAGGTCATGAGACAACTTGTAAAAATCAATTCTCTCCATCCATCATGTGGGACCTGGGTATCAAACTCAGGTCATCATGCTTGGGGTCAAGTGTCTTTACCCACTGCACCATTTCACCAGTCCAAAAATATATTTCTTTTTTTTTTTCAAAAATAGATTTCTTAAAATGCCTGTAGGGTTACTAATTTATTTTTTTATCATTTTATGTTTGATCACAGTAAGAATAATTCCAGGGACTTCCTTACTCATGTGTTCAGGAAATTAGAAAGTCTAAAATTCCACCCTGCACACACAATCAAATATGACTAGAAGCACTTCAGGAAAAAAATATTTATGTAATTCAAAAGGAAAACTACAGGTTACCCAACTCCAAATGGCAAATAAAATGAGGGTTCATAGCAACATAACCCTAGAAGACTATTAGTTCAAATTATTCAAATTTCATTCATATTTACTACAGGGTTTGTCATAGATTTATATTACACAGATACATAAGAAAACAAGGGAAGTTATTTCAGTTTTGTTGAAAAGGATCTCAGTGAGTGTGGGAACAGGCAATGCTATTTCTTATAGGCAGAACACAGCCTTCTCAAAATAGCCATGTGTAGGTCCTTGAAATCTGTGAAAATCTTGTCTTATATGGACAGGGGAGGTAGGCCATGTATGAATCCAAGGTTGTTTATTAGCTACTCCATGTAGGTAGACTACATACTTCATGGCATGGGGAGTGGCAGCGTCATCACAAGGGTTCCCATACATGAATGAGGGAGCCAGGCTAGAGGACAAAGGAATGAGACAGCTCACCAGGACTGCTCTGAGGATGGCGGCGGTGCTATGGAGCACATTGCTTTGGAGTCTGGGAAGCAAAGAAATGGAATTCTTCTCTCAAGCCTTGACAACAGAATCACACAACTGGATTGTCATAATTCATAGACATGAATTTCACCGAAAAGATGCAATATCAGTGAATTTTATTATAGTATGCCATCAAGTTTGCAGTAATTTGTTAAAGTGTCCCAAAACTCCAACACTTCACATTGAATTTCCCACCAGAATGTGTAATCTGCATGAGCAGGGGTCGATCTGGAGGTGGTTGTCATATCTCTGGTACCAAGAGTAGTGCCTTTAGCTAATCACTCTAGGATGTGTCAAGTGATAACTCTGACACGTCACACTTCATAAAGCACGTGCATGTCCACTGCTTGACCTTAACGCAGGCAATGAAACACACAGATACACAGCATTATTTTAGTAGAGCAATGAAGAAAATGGAGTCAAGAGATGGAAGGAAATTTCACCACGTCACACAGACAGTAAAGGAAAACTCATGTGCTTCTAGCCTTTTGTCTGAATTTTGCAACCTTGTCCAGTTTTAGTCCCTAATAAATCAGTCCAGAGCTCTATATTAAAAAGTGAATATTCAAGAATTGTTCATGGTAACAGGGACATGAAATAAAAGATAAATAAAACCAGCCTTTTAAAAAAAAACAGCTCCGTCTAACTCTTCTGACCTCCGCGGGCATTGCACCACATGAAGGCATCTACCTACATGCAGGCATAATACTCATATGCATAAAAATGAAAATAATAAAAAATGAAATTGCAAAGCAAAACCAAGCTTAGTTGATGTACAAGATTATTTTAGTGTATGTAGGTCTTCAGATGGGGAATGGACAGAGACTGATAAATCATGCATCTGAGGACTGGTACTGAGTTACCAGTGCACACAAAGATTGATCCAGACACTGGGAATCTGGACAGCCAGTAAATGCTGTAAATCCAACTCCATGGGATCCAACAACATCTCCCATCCTCCCCCACCACACGCATACACATAATTAAGAATATTTATAATTAATGTTTAGTGTCGTAGGGATGTCATAGGCAAAGCAAGTCTTGTAATGCCCAAACGTTAAGATATGATCATAAATAGGTGTTTAGATATTGGAGATGTTGACATCAGAAAGCCTTGTTTGACTCATGTTGTGATACAAACTACAACATTCTGAACTGAAAGCTTGTTGAGAGATTTTTCAGTGTTATGAAGGCATGCTCTGTGGAATGCCATCATGACTCAGATGGAGCGATCCCTTGATTCTATCCAGAATGATAAAATATCTTAATGCTTTGTAAATATTTAACTCATTAGCTCTAATCACACAGAGGCTAGGAACTGTATGTTAAGAATTACTTCCTCCTTTCTGTTTATTTTCATTGTGAGGAAGTAGAGAGTTGGGAGAGAAGATAGGAATGAGTCTTCCATGTGTTTGACACACACTTAATAAGCCACTGTGTTTAGCCCCAACTTACATTCAGAATTCTCAAAAAATCAAACAGACAAATGTATTGAAGAATTATTTTGATCATGTAAATGTCAGATTATAAACTGGCATGTGTCTCTACATAAGACAAGTTTGCATAAAGGACATTTAAAAATGAAAAATGAACAAATAAAATATGATGAATCAGAGGAAGATTGGTAGAAAAGCCTTCTGGTCAGACAATCTGACCAGGAGCTGACACTGACATCAGACCTAAAACAGAACTGTTCTTGAGAAGGTAGAAACAGCTGGAGGCCTCAGCTCCCAGACGTCCTCAAAGCTGAAGCGGGAACAAGCAAGGGGAATTCCGGTTGGAGACGAGTTTGGCATATTTGAGGGAAAAATATGAAACCAGCGCAGTTAGATGTGATGTAAATCAGTGGTCACAGTCACTTTTGCTCAACTTTGATTTCTTTTGTAAAAAAAAAAATAAAAAACAGAGAGGCTGGAGAGTTGGCTCAGCTGTTAAAGCACTGACTTCTTTTGCAGAGGACCCAGGCTCAATTCCCAGCACCCACACAGCAGCTAGCAGCAGGCTATAACTCCAGTTTCAGGGGATCCAACGCCCTCTTGTGTCCTCTGAAGGCATTGCATAACATGGGTGTACTTACATACATGTAATGCAATACACTCATACAAATAAAGTAAAAATAATTAATTATTTTTTAAAAACCCAAAGAAACTAATACATAAAAATTTCAGGTGCAAAGCAAAACTTCCTTATATCAGCATTATGCTACACTTCAGAGGAAGTAAGCAATGAGCACGTCATAGCATCACACCCCATAGGCAAGTCAATATTAAAACAATAAATACTAAGCTATAAAATGAGCACTGGGAAGTCTAACCAAATTATAGTGTTTTCCGCAATGATTATTACAGAGGCATAATATTACCGCACACCCGGACCCCGTGAGCTTCCTGTTACTATAACCTTGAATTTGTTGGAGGCGGTCACAGCTTGCTACCTCACAATGTCTGCGGCTTCCAATAACCTCATGACACAGACAATATGAAAAAGCCATCAGCAACATTCCAGTAGGAAGCTTGGGAAGCACAAGTTTCCAGAAAGGCAGGAGGCAAAGGCATGGTCCTCCCCAGCGCTTCCTCACCCTCGGAAACTGCAGTTCAGCTGTCTTGAGACTGCCAGAGTGCTAGCCAGAGTTTTTAACTTTATACAGCTAAACACGGTCTGGAAACAAGTTAAACACAAGCTAGCCACTGCTGACCCCCTTAGTTATGGTTAGGAGGGAAAAGCAGCTCCATGGCTCCAAGATGATCTGCTCTTCCTGCTACACTTAATTGTTTGTTAAATTAAATATCAAGTGGCCTTTTTTAAGTCTTTTAAAGAATATTTTGGTACATGGAGCACTTGTTCTTAAGAGATTTGCTATGAGGTCAGTGAATAAGAGCAGGTGGGGTGATGATTTCCAGGTTCTTACTATGACAGGCAAAGCCCTGGTGCTCACGTGCCCAACACTAGGAAACAGGTGTTTGCACCCTCATCTTACAGAGGTTGCTGAAGAAAGGGAGAATCCAAGGTTAGAGACATCATGGGTTTCAGAGGACAGATAGGAGCCGGGGTCCAGAAGCCCTGCCTCTCATCACCCCTAGGGCTATCTCTTACGAATGGCCCCTTTGATGGCATAATCAAAGCAATGAAACTCTATTAACTCTGATTCCCTCGTGGTTAATGGTAAGTGGGTTAATGAAGAGCGATACTCCCCAAGGCTAGGCTGTGTGTGTGAAATATGTCATACATATAATCTCATATGATTATATGCTCATTGTACAGATTAATTCAATAAGTATATACTTTCATTATTATCTTTAACATGACTAGTAAATATTGATCAACCGTTCTTCATGAGAAAACACGGCACTATCAATGAAATGCCATGTATCTGCATCAGTAGAGTGAAAAGTAGCTCAGTGATACAATTTTCATGCTTTTAGGAAGCTATTATAGGGAAAACACTGACAGATTGTAAAGAAACCAAATTAAAGGACAACCTGCTAATTAAATTTATTGAGCACAGTGTGCTTCTGTTTGTTTGGGGAACTGAAAATTATGAAAACATTTGGATACAGCCTCTACAGCTGTCAACTGGTCCTCTTGAGTGAGAGTCCCCCCATCGCCGTGATGGCACAGTTTCAGCATCCTATAGATGTAAGAAACTGTGGCTACCGTCCGTCAGTTCAAGCCTCCGTGGGATGCAGAGAACGGATTCCATAGCAAAAGGACTTTGAACAGATGAAGTAATCGGGTCACAGTCCTCTTCCCATCACTTCATATTTTGTGTTGTTCTATGACAGGGACTTTTTTTTCTTATTTCGATTTATTTATTTTTATTTTTATGTGAATGTGTTTTGGCTGCATGTATGTATGCAAGAGCACCTGTATGTGTGACCTCAAATCCCCTGAAACTGGTGTTACTGACGGTTGTTAGGCACCATGTGGGAGTTAGGAACCGAACTCAGGTCCTCTGCAAAATCAGCGTGTTTTCTTAACCGCTGAGCAGTGTCTCCAGTCCTGACCAGATTTACAAATTCTGACATTCCTTAACCACTAACATCTTCATGCAGCATCTCATGATTGTGTAACTGTAACTAACAATAATGTTCCTAAGACCTGGGCTCTTAGGATTTCCTCCTGTTTTGACATCATTGTTCACAATGCCAATACGTTTTTCTCACCATTTTATTGATGTATTTCCAGTTAAGCGCAAAACTCAAATACTTAGAAATGTTGCATTGCTGCATGTTACCATATATATATATATATATGTCATGTGTTCACGGAGAATATTAAACTTTTATAAATTCTATTCCAGATATGCTGACTAAAAATCACAGTGTGAGCAATCATATCAATTCATCAATTTTGTGAGGTACATGCCTGTAAGTCAAATTCACTGCTGGGAGATGCATGTGGCATCCAATCCCCTCCTCCCACCATCCTTGCGACAGCCTGAGGAAAAAATTCTCCAAACCCTGGTTTGAAGAATTTTAATGAGTTTATTGGACTTGCTAACTGAGCTTGGGGTGCGGGTTTACTTAGCAGACAAGTGGGTGCCCCCATTCGTGGCTGGGTTCTAAAATCCACACCCAGACAGCTTTATAAAATGGTGAGAGACCATGTGGAAGAGGGGACAGGAGTGGCTTCTTTGCAGAGCATGGGACAGAGGTGGGTCCATGGCTTGTCATAACAGGGTCAGAAGAACATCCTCTGGATCTCACAAAACTTTCCGCCTGTCTCTTCAGCAAATATCCCTGAGCCTCAGAAGGGGTGGGGCGACCTTTGTCCCATTGTAATAGGGCACTGGACTCTTCAAGTCTCTGCATCCTCTGTTTGTCATGGGCTGATGGCTCGATTTAGTGGCATTCCACCTACTATAACAACACAAACAGCAAGAAACAAGAACACGTAAACAGTAACTGCAATAATAGCTCATGGGCGTAAACACAAATGCTTGGCTGGTACTTTGGTAGTACCATCACATCCATATAACAATACAACTGCAGTGACTTCTCCACTGGGGCCTATCACCTCTCCTGCCACAGGGGGTTGGCCTGGACTACAATACCAGATGTGTGTTCCATCCCTAGGAGCAGGCATTAGGTCCAATCGATAATTAGCTGGTTGTCAATCCACTAGAGGAGCCACTATTGCACCAGCAGGAACATCTTGCTTCACATGTTGATAGTGCAGCACATGGGGTCCTTCGCTGAACAGGATAATGGGGGACAATCCTCCCCCAGCCATTTGCATAGCACCTTCTGGCACTATGAAAGCCACCCATCTAGGGACAGGGAGTTTCCAGCTTAGACCAAGCTTGATTTCTCCCTCTCCCACACTCACATCATGTGGCGTTATCAGCAATAGGGTCTTAACGTCCACTTCAGGTGTGCAACCGACAGTACTGGCAATCGCCTTTATAGTTTTGGGGACCTCTGGGGTCCCTTTGGCGAAATGCTCATAGGGAGGCAACCCGCCCCTGATACTGAGATTTTCATTTAACAAACTATGGCTTCCGGAAGGGCCTTTTTCCACCCCTGCGATTCCTTCTGGACTTAAGGCTTTCAACTGTTCCTTTAGCAACAATGTTTTTTCTTTCACTTAACCCTGCTCCCATAGGATTGTGTGGAAGGTGGAAATACCATTGAACCTGATCATCCTCAGCCCAACTTGCACATCTGTACCTGTGAAATGAGTGCCTCTGTCACTATCAATTTTCCTAGGGCACTCATACATGACACTGAGTTCAGTAAGCTCCTTAATAGTAGCCTTGCCCGTTGCTCTCTTGCAAGGAAAGGCCTGTGTAAGGCCTGTGGCCTTACACCCCTCACTGACTGGCAGGGGCCCTATATAATCTACTTGCCAGTCTCTCACAGGGGAAGCTGCCTTGTGCAAGTGTCCCATCATGGCATCCATCCTCTGGGGCCATAACCGAAAACGTGCCTCACAGGCCTGGGCAGCCTGTTGGATGTCAGCATATTTTACTGGAATGCCAGCTGCTATGGCTTTTCTCCATCCTGTGTCGGCTCACCTTGGCCCAACTTGATAAGAATCCAGTGAGCTTCTTCTAGGTAAACCTGAGGGCAAACAGCCCTCACCTTGGTGAGGGCATCAGCTTCCTGATTCCCAGGGAGGCTCACCAGGCGGTGGGCAGCCACATGGTAAACTACCAGGGACATGAGCTCCTCCTGCATCTTATTATACATGTCCTTCCACATTTGTTGTCCCCATAGGGGCCGTCCCATCACCTGCCAGTTTTCTTTCTCCCACTGAGCCATCCATTACGTTAAACCCTTGAACACAGCCCAACTGTCAGTACAAATTGTAACTGGCCAAGGCTCCCTCATTATTATGATCCATGCAGCCCTCAATTCAGCCCACTGACTGCTTTCTCCCTCTCCCCTCTCTAACCATATAGTGTCAGTGCTCATCTGTATTGCTACTGCTACCCATTCTTGTCTGGAACCCCTGCTAGTGCCATCAGTATACCAAGCATCAGCCAGAATTGGGGCAGCCCCTTCTAGCACTTGGTCGGGTCTTGCTGGAGGGTCAACAATAGGTGGTGGAGGGAGAAGCTCTGTGCCTTGAAATGACACTGGTCCTAGTGCTGCCTACATGGCATTGGTGATTGGGCTTGCTGACACCACCCCTCACTGTTGCAAATATGCGTGCCATCTTTGTAGCGGTTGATTTTGGGCTGCCCCTGACAGGGGCTTGGCTAACAGGCCCTCCACCCATCCTTTAATGGGATATGCGGTTTTTACAGTAATGGGGCTAGGATCTGAAATGGGCTCCATCTGTTGCAATGCTTTGTAGACAGCCAGCAGTGGCTGTTCTAGCACTGTGCACCAGGACACCTCCCCTTTCCATGATTGGGACCAAAACCCAGTTGGGACCATCTGTTTGGGCTTTTGTTGCCACAGCTCTACCAATAAGCTCCTGGTGACTTCCAAGAGGAAGGGACACGGAGGTATTGGACACACAGCTGCTTAGCTTGCTCAACCAGTACCTTGGCCTGCTCAAAACTTCCTGGGCCTTTACATCCCAATCCCATGTACACTTCTTTTTATTAGATTATACAGGGGGCGGGTAAACTGAGCAATGTGAGGTATAAGAATTCGCCAATACCCAAGAAGTCCCCAAAACACCTGTAAGTGCTTAACATTTATTGATATGGGTTGTTGTAAGATTTTCTCAACCGCTGCACTGGGAATCATGTGAGTTCTGCCTGATCATAAAACTCCTAAGAATTTTACTGCTGTACCCTCTGTGGGTTGATTTCCCATCCTCATCCCTTCAGCTGCACTTGTCTGTTCCCCAAATAAGCTTCCAAATCTGTAAGGCAGAAATTAGCATTGTGTCATCTATGTAGTGCAACCTCCTTACAGAAGGAGGGCAGGGTAACAGGGCCAGGTCCCGGGCCACCATCCCATGACAGGGGCTGTGGAGGTAACCCTGGGGAAGTACTCTGAAAGTCCATTCCATGTGAATGCAAGTTGATCTTGGGATTCAGCCACTAGGGGAATACTAGCGAATGCATTAGCAAGGTCCACCACAGTGTGGAAGGACCCCATTTTCTGTACCAGATGATCAATTAGCAATGCAGTGTTGGGCACCCACTGCATGAATGGGAGGCACCACCTTATTTAACTCCCGGTAATCTACAGTCATTCTCCAGGAGCCATCTGGCTTCCTGATAGGCCAAACGGGGCTATTGTTGAGAACTCCATTGGCATGTTGGACCATGGATTTGCCCTTTCTTTGAATTAAAAGTCGGACCCAAGGAGCATCTCCCACTGTCTGTAGGTCACTTCCTTTTTCCTCACTGCCCAACTCTTCCCAGGGATTCGAGGTTTTAGAATCCCAGGAAGGGCCTTTTATTATGATTCTGATCTGGGCTTTTTTCCCCTTTTGACCTCCTAGCCATAAAAATCGGCATGCCAACACCTCCATCTCCTTTTCTCTCTTATCTAATTTACTGGTAAGGTCAGAGGCCGGTACCGAGGAGGCCAGCCTTATATCCCTCTCCCGTTCTAATTTCTCTCCAACACCTTCAGTTTCCCTTCTGGCTAAGGCCTCCACCTGGAACAGGTTTTTTATTATCAATAGCAGCATCCAAGCAGCCTCTACTGCTGCTTTTTGACCTTTCTGTCCCTGGTGTGCTACTCCCAGAGAGTGTAGAATTTGTTCCAGGCCTTCTGCTGTTTTCAGGGCCCCTCCATACTCACGTGGTGACCCCCACCAGTCAAGCAGGCATGCCACCCCATACCATCTACAAGACGGCTACCACCCTGGGATCTCTCCCATCGCCCTCGACTGTTAGATGACCTCACCCTAGTTACATATCTCACTGTCCACTGCATTAACCACGCACTGCAGCAACCCCCACCAAGCCTATGGGAATGGCCCACCAGGTTAACATTTCCTCGGCCCACACTCTCCCCTCCCCCGAGTTTACCTCGCTTGTTGGTCTCTTTCCCCATATCAGGGACATCAATGCTCTTCCAAAACTAATTCTCAATTTCACCCTATCCTGCTGGGCTATGCTAATTGTAAGTCAAATTCACTACTGGGAGGTGCATGTGGCATCCAATCCCCTCCTCCCACAGTCCTTGCGACAGCCTGAGGAAAAAATTCTCCAAACCCTTGTTTGAGGAATTTTAATGAGTTTATTGGACTTGCTGAGTTTGGGGTGCAGGTTTACTTACAAACAAGCACCCTCCCCCCATTCATGGCTGATGCTGAAAGTCCACATGCAGATACAAATCTGGTGGTTCCAGACAGCCTTACAAAATGGAGAGGGATCAGCCTGGTGGTTTTCCCAGCTTTTTACCCTTAGCCCCTCCCCGCAAGTGGCTACGGTCAACCGATTGGCTGGAAGAGGGAAGGGGAGTGGCTTCTTTGCAGAGCATGGGAAGGAGGCGGGTCCATGGATTGTCATCACAGGGTCAGAGGAACATCCTCTGGGTCACAATGCCTGATTTCATTTAGCTTACTAATTAATTTTCACTCTCAGATTTTCTTTGTATCTTATTAATATGATCTTGGCCCCAACATCTAAAGTCTGTTTGTCTGCCTCTTCATTCTGCTCCAGTGAACCCAAAAGTGTTCCGTGTGGGTTTATTTTGCACTTGTATCCTTTAACATCTCTAGAATGTAAGTTGATCCTTTCCTCTGCCCTATATTTGATACCTTGTTCTGTGAATGGCCTTTTGGGGGCTCTCAGAAAATGCTCAGTGATATCACCGATGAATGCAGATTTGTGACTTCTTTGAAAACTAAGTTACTTAGCAATGAAACCAACTGCATGTGCCTGTTGGCTAGTTCATTTTTCACTCATGTGACCTGTGGGCACAGCAGGTTGTGATGAGCCTTCCTCCCTAAAATCATCCAGTCTTCTTCCCCTGTGATGTCACAGTTTAACCTGAACAACATGATAAATACATTAACTTGTCCAGTTAAATGCTTTTCATAAATTTTTGACAACACAAAGTCATTGACTTAAGAGTGAAGTAACTGCGTATCATTATGTTTGATCCTAACCTAATGTGACTCATGGAGGACCTTACAGTGTTACAGGAATTTATTTGAAAATTTGATCTTGGGGACTGGGGAAATATTTATGGATAAGATAGTTACACATAACTGTTTCATGATTATCATTATTTCTTATTTTTTGTAGCTATACTCCAACAAGTTACTTTTAGTATGCACAATATGAAGGAAAAACTGAAAAAAAAGTGTCTAACAAGATGAATTCTCTCACCACTGAAGAAGGAAATTGGAATGTGATGCAAAATATGAGAACCTTCCCCCAGAGATCCGGCTCAGAAGCCTATTTGGTACTGAACGTTTCACAGGAGAACTAATGAAATGTCCAAGGAAAAACAGAACATGCAGTTGAGTAACTGTTCACTCAGCCCAGCTAGACACTGAAGACAGACAGAAGCAGCAATTTCACCCATGTCCAGCTCACAGAATCACAGAATTTATTGGGGTTTCTTTGAGGAGTGTTCTCCTAATACAGTTGACTTACCCACAGGCATCTGCATCATTGAAAGACAGGTCAGCATGGTTGACAACTCATAAACTGTTTCCTTTGATCTCCCTGAACAACATGTAAGTGGGTCTGCAGGTCTCAGTGTTCCCTCTTCCTAGTAGTCCTTACTTCTTAGATAAACTTGGGGAGGGGCTGTGTGAATCCTGTGAGTTTCAAGAACTTCCTGAGACTTGTGTTTATTGATTGAGGCATGTAACTTTTGTTTCCTTCCTGAGATTAATTAGCCTTCTTCCAAGGTGGAATGTTTCAAGTTGGAAATTGCTGCACCCACTAGTGCATTAAAACCCAGGTTTTAGGACTGGAGAGATGATTCACCAGTTAAGATCACTGTCTGCTTTTGCAAAGGACCTAGGTTCAGGTCCCAGCACCCACATGGTAGTTCACAACTGGCTGTAACTCCAGTTTCAGGGCATCCAATGGCCTCTTCTGTTGTCCTCTGACATTGCAAGCATGGGTTGAACAACATATATGCAGGTAGGACAGTCAGACACATTAATTAAAAATAAATCAATCAAGAAATATATATATTTTTAGAAATACAAGTTTCACCTAACCACACTAAGATCTTCCTTTCACAAAGGCTTTGATTTTGTAGTTTAAAGGAAAGTACCTTCATATCTGATTGTGTCCCTTATGTACTTTATTTCATGGGCTGAAAGCTTTTGATTTTTACCATACCTGAAAGCTGTTCTAAATTCATTTTAGCTGTTTTGATGATTTTCTAGTTTTAAGTGAGCATTGTTTTAAAATTTTTCTTAATTTATAAAATTTTACATGATTTGCTTTTTATTATTTTAGAGACAGCATTTGAGATTAAAATTATTTTGCTCTAATATATATTTAGGGACACAAATTTGACTGGATAGATCTTTAATACATATGGATATATAATAGTGTACAGGAAATCAGTCAGAGAGAAGTAAGGAGGGGGTATAGATAGGGTATGGGTCTAAATATGATCAAATATATTGTATGAAATTCACAAAAGTTCAAAAAAAATAAGCTGCATTTAATGGCTCAATATTTAATTTTTTTATCTTATGTGTATGATATTTGTGAGTGCATTGCCTGCATGTATGTAAGTGTACCTGTGTTGTGCAATGTCTGTGGCTGTCAGAAGAGGGAGATGGGTTTCCTGGAATTAGAGTTATGAGCAGTTGTTAGCTACAATGTGGGTGCTGAGAAATGATCCTGAGTCCTTTGCATGAGCATCTTCACCACTGAGCCATCTCTCCGGCCCCTTTACAGCTCAATCATTACCTGGGTATTTGCTAATTTTAGGGTAACAACCTATAAAAATGGGGGTGTCAGCACCAAATTTTCCTCTGAGAGACCTGCACACTCTCTGGGATCCCAAGGCTCTACCGTCTGCTAAACCACCGCGATGTCCCTCTGAAGTTATAGTTTGGGGAATTAAGAATAATTACTTGGGTTTGCCTGCAGGGTTTATGCTATTCGGGAGAGGGTCACTCAGAAAGACACGAACTCTTGTGGGCTCTTTCTCTTCCATATTTGAGAGCTGTGCACCCTCCAAAATGGTGGCTACTCCTCCCTCTTTCCTAGTGTGCTAAGCGTTTCTCAGCCTCCGTCTTTAGGGGGTTCAGTTCTAGTTTCCTTGGAGGACACCCTACCCATCAGGAGATAATAAATTTCATGTATCTTTAGCAATTCTAATAAAATATCATAGTTTAAGACAAAAAATCAAAGTGACACTTTTATCAAAAAGAAGTGAGTGTTCATTCCAGCTTCCTCTCCAACGGTCATTCCAGCTTCCTCTCCAACGGTCATTCCAGCTTCCTCTCCAACGGTCATTCCAGCTTCCTCTCCAACGGTCATTCCAGCTTCCTCTCCAACGGTCATTCCAGCTTCCTCTCCAATGGTCATTCCAGCTTCCTCTCCAACAATGGTCATTGTGACTAAAGAATATTGTAAAATCTGTTACTTTAGAAATACTTACAAATACTTTGGAAGTTTTTTATTTTTTAATTGAGAACATAATAAAATTATTGGAACCTCTTCCCTGAAAAATGAGACTGAGCCTAAAACTGCATAATCAATGTAAGAAGATGTGATGGGTGTCTTAATCTCTAGTCTCTCTCTCTCTCTCTCTCTCTCTCTCTCTCTCTCTCATTTTCAGGGTTGGAACTTCACTATGCCAGATAGGTCTTGTACTTATGGGCTTAGGAATAACTTTGTGTCCATAGTACCAGAGCCTACAGCCCCCACCCTTGAAAAGCTCTGCCATCTTCCCTCATTTTATATACTGAGATACTATGGTGAATGTAAAATATGGACAATTAAAAATCACTTCTAATCATCTCCTCCTATATAATGCATGTGAGACCTGAGGGGAAATATATAAACAAAAAAATAATTGGTTGATAATCCTTTTGACTGGCAATTACTTGATTGTAAAACCAGTGTCAAAAAACCATGGGGTGTGGTTTGACTTCTATTTCTGTTTCACGGTGATTCAAATAAGTTATTGACAGTGGTTACAAAACCAGAGATCCTTATCAGAAGTTAAAACAAGTTGTTCTTTGCAAGTAGTCTTCACTATGTGTGGTTATAATAACCCCAGGACTAACTGAAAAAGACTTGGGACAGCATCTTTCTGGGCAAACTCTGATACAGTGATGTCAGTGGTATAGGTAGGCTTATTCTTCGTGTGTGTGTGTGTGTGTGTGTGTGTGTGTGTGTGCATGTATGTATATATGTTTATGGTATAGGCATGCTTATTTTTCAAATGTGAGTGTTTAATAGTTACAGGTACAATGACTCCTTCAGATTACTGTTGAAGAGTGATGTGGGCATGAGTCTTGCTAAGCACTGCTGAATATTTGGGGTGAGGGACTATAATCTCTTTAAAACAGGGTACTTAAAAAAGTACTGTAAAAGGTCATAGCATAAAAGTAGGAAGATTAAAAGCTGAAATACTGCACTCAGACATATAAATCATGGGGATGGTCACTGAGTAAGGTGAGCAGGTATGCCTTGTGGGGAATTCTAAAAAGAAACATTTGCATATTCTGAAATGCTGGGGGCTATAAATTCAGTGTTTGGATGGTAGTGTCTAGCACATGTCAGCTACACTTGGCTGCATTTAAAAATGGTTTCAGTTGTGACTTTTTAAAGATATTCTCATACATTTTCTTACAAATTTTTGAGGTGGGGATAGAAAATAATGTTTTCTAAGTGCCTACCTATTATAGTTGAATGTCATGTTTAAACCATGTGTGGCATCAACTGCAATTCTTAATATTTTCTCCTATTCGAAATTATTCCCATTATGCAAATCAAGAGACTGAAGTTCGAGAAGAGTAAATTATTTTGCTCGGTGGACACACTAAACAGTCAGTCCAGACACCAGAATGAAAGTTTCTCTGGCCATCATGATCTATTCTCTTGACCGGAGGAACTTCCCTCTCCAAACTCCGATGCCTGACCCCACCTACTAGGACTATGAATCTCTCTTGGTAACTGAAAAAGCAGTCTCTGCATCTTGAAGGCTGAGAAGAATGTATATTTTTTTGGTTACTCATATAGCATTCAAGATTTATCTTTTACACCTTTGTACCATTTTATATCCTCTTGTTTAGTTACAGGCTTGTCTCCCCGTTTTTCTAATTAGACACTTGTTGATTTTATATACATGTGCATCCACCTTCCAAAAGAAAAATATCAAGTAGGAATCTGCATTGTTGAAGGCTCTGCTTGTTAAGCTCTAAGCCTGTCTAACTCACCATTAGAAAACATCTTAGAATTATTTTTATAGCAATAGTCAATGTATTGTTACGAACGTAGCTGCAGAATGTGTTTCCCCCTTGCTGTGGATAATTTCTCTCTGTTTCCCCCTTGCTGTGGATAATTTCTCTCCAGAACATGCCTACACTGCTATATTAATTTTTCAGCTATTTCCAGGATTTGATTTTCTTTTTCCAAGATAAAATATTTCTTCAAAACAGATTTTCTCCTAATACAGGAGCTCATAGAGGAAACGCAAAGTAGTGAAAGGTTGAGATGTGCTCATTGTCCTAAGGGGTGAGACCACAGAGCCCATCTAGTAGTGAAGCTGTGTGAAAGTTGTCTTAACACTGGACCCCCAAAGTATTATTCTGGAGCTAAAAATTAACCACATCATCTCATCAGGGCCCCTAATTGAACACTAAGTTTTCAAGCTTTGCACCTGAATTTAAGTGATCTTACACTTTAAATGTGGAAGGCAGGGAAAGAGAGAAACAGGAGAGATAAATATTGCCTAGCTAGTATTTAAAAAAAAAACAGAGGGAATTGTATTAGTCAAAAACCCACCCTTGAAGGCTAGCTCTCATAGCTTTGGAGAGCATTACATGAGCTGCTAAGGTAGAACATCAAGGCCTTAAAACCACATCAATGACCAACACAGCAAATGACATTGGTGCAATAGTGGCGATTTAATCTTGGGTGTAATCAACAGCTACCTAATTGGACTTAAAGCCTATTCTAATACACATATCTGGAGAGTTCATAGAATTTAGAGAAAACTCCAAGGCTGTCAGATCTCTAGAAGGGCGATTTAATCTTGGGTGTAATCAACAGCTACCTAATTGGACTTAAAGCCCACTCAATTTTAGGAAACTCCTGTATGGTACTGTAAACCTATTCTAATACACATATCTGGAGAGTTCATAGATTTTAGAGAAATCTCCAAGGCTGTCAGATCTCTAGAAAAATGTAATTTCTTACTATGTGCAAAATATGGATCCTTAAATTTATAGACAAGTGAGCCAGCCAGTCAGTATCTTTTTCAAGAGACAGAGACAATTTGCAGAGTTCCACAACTGGTCACACACAGAGATTCTCTGTGAACTGTCCAAGTCTAAGTGACACATCCAGGATGCAGCCTCTACACCTGTGGCTCACAGAACATAGAACAAGGGCTGAAGAGAACACTAATGCATCTTTCACTTCTCATCAATGAAGCTCCCTCAAGCAACAAAGGACCAGGAATGCAAAAGGTCACAAGTGACCAAAATGCAGAGAATAAGAGTCTGCAGAGTGTGGGTCCCTGGAAAAGATTCCTATATTAAAATCCACCCACCACTGTGGAAGAGGAGGTGGAAAGATTGTAAGAGCTGGTGATGAGGTCCATGACCACACAGAAACAGTCCTACAGGTACCTGGGACCCTTCTTTTACAAACCTACAGCAATGGTATCAGCATGCACAAGACCCATGCAGACTTAAGCAGACAAAAACCCAGTACAGAACTGTGGAAATGAACAACAGACCCCAATCTTAAATGAAGAATTATTGCCTGATGATTACTGCTGGGTGAGGTAGAATAATCTTAATGGAGGGACTCTGGATAGGCTGACTAAATCCCAATAGATGAACTTGCACTGAGTGACACTAACTTTACATGGTAGGTCTTAATACAAATGACAGAATGTATGAACTGCAGTGGGGAGTTATGGGAGGGTCCCAAATGTGAATGGGTATAAAGATAATTTTATGTATGTGGCACGAAAAAATCAGTAAAAATTCTTTTAAAGAAAGAGCTACTATTCGCAGAAGCAGATTCAGCATTTCCCAGGGGGAGATTATAACATCTTAGGATTTGTGGTTCCTCAAACAAATTTGAAATCAATTTTTCAGAAGCAATCCCTGCCACTCACTTAAATACAACAAATAGAAAGGGAAGGCGACACCTGATTATAAACTAATTTTAAAAATGCACAGCATTGCTCTCAAGTGTCACGGGACTGGCCTGGTTGGAGGCGGGAGCAACGTATTGGCCTCCGAGGGCACAGGGTCGCAGGCAAAGCTACAGACACTGGGATTTCCGTGTGTAGACATGTACATCGTAAGTCTCTCCTAACTGATGGAATGCCTACAGTAGACCTCAATTCCATTTTTAAGGCTCTCTGTAGAAAGTCAAAAACCCATTTAATGACCTTTTAATTTTGCAGCTGAATCTAGTTAATAGGTCAAGCAAATTTCTAGAACATTTTGGAGTGTTGATTCTCCAAGGTCTTAGGACAGAAAGAATTTGGAGTACTTTAAAAACTCAAGAAAAGTCCAAGTACTTGGAATGAAAGTAAAGAGATGAATTTGAGGTGATAGGCAAGACCAGAAAGGTAAGGTCCTTCAGGAAATAGTAAAAACAGATCATACAAGAGCCTTTTATTCCTTTCTTAATGTAGTAATAATTGCTGGAGTATGTTATGTGGGAACTGCACCCCATTTCATATAATTTATTTAAAATCAACTGTGACTATTTGGTTGAGCATGGCTACAGGGAAACTAGACTAAACCAAGAGGTCAGTGCCTAGGTCTCCTCAAAGTATAGTACAGCCTAAGGGGATCTTGGCCTAAGTCTGTGATGGAGGGTTGGTAAGAAGCAGCTGGAACTGGGATGTGTGGAAGACAGACTAGCACAGCGCATTGAATACGTCTTAGAGCAACAGAAGTTCATAAGATCCTTTATCTCAGACTGAGTAACTAAACAGTCACCTTAGGGTGGTGACTGGAAACCTTCGTTTTGTGCTGCGGATGACTTTTCCCATAGGATGTATTCTATAATTGTTTTTGAGCTGTAACCTCCTGAGCATACAAGATAGCAAACTTGACAAATGCATGTGTTCTTTTTTGTCAACTAACTGTTCAGCTCTCACTGTCCTTTTGTTTAGGTTTCTATTCCTTGAAATAAAAAGTTGAAATTTTTGAAATTAGTTCCATTAGTCACCCTACAATGGCCTCTAACTGTTCAAGTGAAGGAAGATTTGCACCTCGCTTTTGATCAAAAGCTATAAAACTAAGCTTAATGAATAAGAATGTCACAAATTGAGTTCTGAATAGGCCTCTTGTATCAAATAGTTGGGCAAATTGTGTTTTAAAATAAAAGATCTTGAAGTAAATCAAACATGCAAGTCAGTTAACACATGATCAATAAGTAAGCAAAATAGACTCACTGTCAATTTGGAGAACATTCCAGTCAATTTGTAGAGAAGTCTAGTCTAGGATAGATAAAGCATCCACACCATTCTTTCATGAGGAAATAAGATCCAGCATAATGCCCATTGTCTGTCTGTGGATATACAAAAAGATGAGGAGTTGGGAAAATGATCTGAGGATAGTAAAGATTGTTCCGTGACGCTTAAGGAAAGACGTCTCCTCTACGGTGTCAAAGTAGAGACATGGTGGGTTAAAGACAGAGGCCACCTCCACAGTGTACAAGCCGAGGGCAGAACCCAGGCAGGGTGACACGGAGTTCTGATGCAGAAGCTGCAGCAAGTTATCCAGAAAAATCTTGGTAAGGTAATCAATGTCAGTGACTACACAAAACAGATTACACCAAACAGACTTTTGGTATAGGAAACAGCCTTGTTGGGGCTGGAGAGATGACTCTGCATTTAAGTGCGCTGGCTGCTTTTGCAGAGGGCCTGGGTTTGATTCCAAGCACCCACATGGTGGCTAACAACTGTCCATAACTCCAGTGCCAGGGGAATCCAATCCCCTCTTCTGACCTCCATGGGCATTGCATGACATGGGTGCACTTACATACATACAGGCAGTACACTCATACACATAAAATAAAAATAAATAAAATACTAAAATACAAAACAGACTTGCATCAGAAGGGGAGAGAACATGAGAGACTCCAGCAACCAGGTGACAGTGATGAGAAGCCGATGCCAGCACTGGGGCTGAAGTGAACAGACCAGCTCTCCTCTGAGAGCTGGCGGAGCTGATGGTGAAGCCAGTGCTTGGTGCCATGCTCACGAGAGTCCATGTTCTATACCAAACCTGCTGTTTGTGCTCTATGAGCTGAGCAATGAAGCCTAGGGGATTGCACACCTGTTTTAAACATAGTTTCCAGGATGTGTTGAGTCCACTGTTGAGACCTACTTCTCAGAAAAAAGTTTCCAAAAATGACTGCTCTTGACAATGTAGCTGTTCTCTGAAGAACTTGATCAAGACACAGAACATGATTAACACTTTTCATTTAATAACACCTAAGAAATGGAAGCAACTTAAATGTCCCTCACTTGATGAATGGATAATTCAGGTACATTTATACAATGGATTTCTACTCATGCTCAAGACAGGGGGAGGGGGGAATAATAGGAGTCAGACATTACCAAAGGGGAAATGAGGGGTACTTTACCTAGGGAGGGAAGAGGAAGGGTTAGACAGAGAGGGAGAGAGAGAGAAAGAGAGAGACAGAGAGACAGAGAGACAGAGAGAGACAGAGACAGAGAGAGCTTTGATGGTGTGAAAAATGGAGGGAAATTTCTTAGTTCTAAAAGCCTACTGAACAATACACACTCATATGAATAGGAGTGCATGTGTATACTCGAAGGCCATATATCAAGGAACACAGTGCCAGGCAGGAGAACACTCCCCTCCAGTTGTTGGTCAGAATCGTTCAAGAGTCTGTCAAAATAACACAGGCTATTGCCATAGACCTTGATTACCTCCCAAAATGTGAAGGGAAAACCCTGAAAAGCCTACTGAACAATACACACTCATATGAATAGGAGTGCATGTGTATACTCGAAGGCCATATATCAAGGAACACAGTGCCAGGCAGGAGAACACTCCCCTCCAGTTGTTGGTCAGAATCGTTCAAGAGTCTGTCAAAATAACACATGCTATTGCCATAGACCTTGATTACCTCCCAAAAAGTGAAGGGAAAACCCTATTGCTGAAGACAGGACATAAGTCACACAGAACTTGGAGTAATGGAGCTGGAACTGACCTGGAAGCCTTCTCCACGAAGACTAGCTCTCATAGTTCTAGAGGATATTATGAAAGCTTCTAATGGAGAAAATCAATCACTAGTCCAACCCAGTCCTAAAGTTGAATAAACATAATGACTGGCACAGCAAACTACCTCTACTGGTGCAGTAATGACCCTGTTATCAGGGGTTAATCAACAGCTGTCTAATTCAACTTAAAGTCTGGTCAATGGGAGGGGACTCAGTAGTGGCATTGTAAACACAGCCAAATACACATTTCTAGAGAGGTCATAGATCCTAGATAAAGTCCTATCTCTGTCATATCCTTAGACACATGTCATTTCTTACTGTATGCTAAATATGGATCCATATATTTCCAGACAAGTATACCACTCACCACTCATCAAAGAAGCTTCTTTTTGCAACATATGGAGGCCATTGCAGAGTTCTATAACTGATCACACACAGAAAATATGTGTCTGAGAGATGCCCAGCCCTAAGCGACACATCTGCACCTAAGGCTCACGGGACATAGCTGAACAGAGGGTAGAAAGAACTCTAATGTACCCGTCAGCTCTCTCCAGGGACGCTGCCACATGCAAAAGTGTGTGGTGCACACGGAAGGCCATAACTGGCTGAGGTGCAGAGAATAAGAAACTGTAGAGCGCATATCCCTCAACAGGACTCCTATATTAAATCTCACCCACCCACGGCTCAGCGACTATTGTGGAAGAGGGATATGAAAGATTGTAAGAGCCAGAGTTGGTGTATGAATATAAGGAAACAGAGTCTTCCAGGCCTCAGAGAACTTGCTCACATAAACCTGCAGCAATGGTGATGGCATGTATAGGACCCATGCAGACTCTATCAGACAAAAACTCAGCATAGAACTGTGGAAATGGGCAGCAGGCCCCAACCTTAGCAGGAGAACTATTAGCAAATGATTACTGCTGGGTGAGTGAGAGTTGATCTTCTTTAAGGGGGAGACTCTAGATAGGCTGACTAGACTCAAGTGGATGAACTTGCTCTGGGGGATATCTGTGTACAAAAGCTAGATTCCATAGGCCTTAACATATGACAGAATGCATGAAATATGGTGGAGGAGCTATGGGAGGTGCAGATGGTGGAGGGGGTCTGAATACTATTAATATTTATTATATGAAATGCACAAAACTTAAATAAATTGTGACTAAAAACACTTTCATGTCTTTTCATTCTACGGCCCTGGATGAAGGATTTATTTTTATGCTTATATCTTATTATTTAGAAATGCATCCTATACTACTTAGTTACCATAGTGATTCCTTTCAAAACTTTCTGAAAAGGATTTAACCTCTTCCTACCATTCAGAACAAGCATGTTTCATGGGAGGAAATCATTTGACATTAACAGGTGCTTGAAAGAAGGTCATTTCAATTTCTATGGCTGACTTTCAGGGGTTCAAGATTTATCTGGAGAAAGCAACTGTCTATGTTTTGGAAATAACAAGATACAAGATGCAGAAGTTGGGGCTGGGGGCGGGGCTCTACTCTCATGATGAATTGTATTAGACAAAGAATTGCTTTTTGCTCCTCCTAGATGGAAAATAAACTTGTTTCCATAAACAGTGTCCAAAGTTGTTGGAGACACTGTGACTCTTACTGAAACTATGCCACGGAT
Organism: Nannospalax galili; assembly: GCF_000622305.1. NCBI lineage: Eukaryota > Metazoa > Chordata > Mammalia > Rodentia > Spalacidae > Nannospalax > Nannospalax galili. The sequence continues at coordinate 181,657 of NW_008348667.1, read as the reverse complement.
GGAAAGTACCACATAATCCAATTTTAAAAAGCTCTAGAAGTCTTTGAGGAGACTGACTCCCATTTTCAATGCAGCTCTATTGGGGGCAAAAAGCTATTATGCAGCATAGTGTGGTGAAGAGGAATCTATCGTGGATGGGGGAATGACTCTGCAATGTAGCAAACCTCATTGTTGGTATTTTTACTAATTAAATTCCTCATCTACTCTCAGGTCCCCTGAAGAAGCAGCAGCCTCACCCTACCCAATCACCATCCTTCAACCTTGGGGCCTCGCCCTTCATCAGGGAAAAGATTGTCACGTGCTGAAAGTTCAAATACTTGTTAGCATTTTTATAAAACGTTTTAAATTAAGTTATGCATAGTGGTTGTTAGAGACTGTGAAGTCAGAACAAGTGTGTTTCATAGGAGTATGTTCTAAGCGTGAAGACGTTTTCTGTGTCTTGTTTAATCACAGTGATGCAGGGAACACTGGGTTCCCTTTCAGGGTTCTTCGCTTCCTTCATGAAAGAATTTAGAATGGACTCAAACAGAAACTTTAGGATACTTTTGTTAGAATGTAAAGAAACAGCCTCAGGGCAGGCAAACTGTCATCATCTCAGCAGCTTTCCTGGGGAGAACAGAGGGGAGAAGGGAAAAAACCATAAAGCCCTGTGGATTTAGAGCCTGCGTGGAGGTCATACCATGGCAGACTAGCAGCTGCGTGGTGGAGCTAGTAGACATAGGGGAAGCTACTTGATGTGACCTGGTCCCGAAGCTGGGCGCTAAGAGGCAGGGATTCCAGGCAGGAGAAGTTCACCATGTCATTTATCTACTATATATTCCACCCATGCCTTTAGCATGGCTCAAAATGAACTCACCTTCCTGTTGTTGGTCTTGTTACCAGTTGATTGATCCAGGGAAATATGAAAGCTAAGGCTCCATCCAGGCCAGAGATTATTATTCCCTTGAACAGTTTTATCTTAAGGGGTGTTTTTGAAACTATAACATTTCCCCCTCTGAAGAGGTTACCCTAAATTTTTTAGGAGTCATATCAGATCCCCAAATATTTGGAAATTTCTGGTTTTTGATAGAGTAAGCTGCCGAGGGGCCCAAGGACATTTTTGGCTTTTATCCAAGAAAGAAACATTTTTCTATGGGGTCTTTTTATACTAAACTGCGTAGCCAAATTCTACTTCTTTTTTCTTTTTTTTTATTCATGCATCCTTCTAAAGAGGTCACTTAATTTCCAACAGGGAATTGTTGCAATGACTATTCTGTCTTGAACAATGCTGAATGGGGGTCTTGGGTGTGACTGTTTGGGTACCCCCTTCAGAAGAACTGTATAAAAGACCTTCAAAGTACATAACTAATAGCTGTATGGAGGAAAGAAAGTCCTTATCCGGTGTCTGGAAGGAGATGTGTGGAAGACGCGAGGCAAGAGCAGTTAGCATTACAAGTTCTGGGCAATGAACTAGAAGTCAAAACATGGAAAGTTTTTTTCAAATGTTCATATCGAAGTCCAGTAGAATCCCTTGATGAGGGCTCCCCAAAAACATCCATCTATTGGGCTCCTCACTGTTCCCCTTTTGGCCTCTAAGCTGGAATGGAGAGGATTCACTTTCAGGCACGTTGATAGCTAGAATCACAGTGTTAGCCCCCTTCAAATTGGCTTTCAGAGAGGAAGAGAGAAGAAATTTAGCAATCATTTAATTTTTAGAATAGTGGGTTTGCATCTCTTGGCTGCAGGTAGGCACTGTAGTGTTGAATTGAGCCAAGATCTGAAGTTTTATGTCTGGGAAGTGATTTTCATCAAGAAGGAAAACATTAATGAGAAGTAATTGTCTAAATAACATCTCATCTCATATGAACTAAAATCTAATATTTGGGAAGTGAAATCACTTGGATTGTTAAAGAAACATACCAATCATTTTAATCTTTGGTTATACTTTCTGGTTGTGTATTCAAGAACATGAAGTTGCCCCAAACTAATCATTTTCTTTTTACTGGCAAGGTCCATTGAGAATCTGGTACTCAAAGGTCGCTTAGACTTAGGAGGAGCCTCTGGCTCCTTTACCTTCCTTTTACAAGTTCCATCTACCTCAGGATAAGTCAAAGGTCTTACTTGACTGTGGCTTCATTTGGAAACATTGAGGACATTTTCTTCTGTATTGAACCTCCTCTTTGTATGCTAGACACTGCATTCACGTGGGGGGTGGTCACCATGGACTTCTTGAACAATATGACAGGTCACTGTAGCACAGAAATGATTTATTCCTCTGGACTTCCTCTGAAGAGCCACAGGCAAGTGCAGGGCACTCTGGGAAGAAGGGTGGAGCCTAGTGTGGCAGGAGATTGGAATGAGATTGGAATGAAAGGAGAGGGAGTGTGGGCACCATTCTGGGAAGCAGGAAACAGGGAATGGGTAAGTCAGCCTTCCCTGGACCCCATGGGCCACCGGAGGACCTTGCAAAGACCCTGTGGACCCTGCATGGAACTCTGTGTGGTGCGTGGGCATGCAGGGACATGAGATGAGACACATCATGGGAAAAAATGATCTGGAATTGCAGGAGGCTGAGCTGAGCACAGAGCTTGGACTTGAGACCTTGTTTCTTTGTAAGTCACTCCCTTTCCTCCCCAAAAGTGTGAACTATGTGAAATTAAGATAAAGATGTGTAATGTGGTTTCTCTACTCTTGTCAGGAGGATGAGACTGTGAAGAGAATGAGGGTGGGTCAAACAGAGAGCAGGAAGGAGAACATTTAGTGGCACAAAATTGGTGTAGTCAGTAGGATAAATGACCACAGAAGTCTGGGAAAAACTTAAGGGTGTGGGCCTGGGAAAGCAACATGGCTCCAGCTGCAGCATCTGGTCAGCCAGGTTCAGATTCCCACACCCAGAAGGGTGGAGGTGGGTGCAGCAGAGTCGTGGGATAATGCAACCCATCCAGGAGAAACTGGCAGGAACCCAGGGACAAGGGAAACCAAATCCTAGACACTTAGTAGGGTTAGCGATAGTCACGTGGTTTATACAATGGATTATAAAATATGTAACACAAAAGGGGTCAGCCATGCAGAACTGTGTTGTAAATGTGGGAAAATGGTCAAGTTGAGGGTATGTGAAGATTTGTTACAGGTTATAGAAAGACTAGAAAAACTTTTACAGAACTTGGATACAAGCAGGGAACTCAGGGGGCGTGGCCACTTTGCATAATAAAAGATGTGCCCCAGGCAGGGGAAGCTGAAAAGGCCAGAGAGGTGCTGGGGGATTCAGGTGCAGAACTAGAGAGAGAGAGAGAGAGAGAGAGAGAGAGAGAGAAAGAAAATGGGACATTTTAACTTGGGTAAGGTCCAAGGACTCAGGAAAAAAGACAGATAATAATGAAAAAGGAAACTGTCTAAAAATAAAAGTAGCTAAAGCTGCCCCTCAGATTCAACTTTTGATATTAAAAGGAAAAAAAAGCTAACAGTGCTGTAGTTAGGAAATGCTCCACACTGGAACTGTTAAAACTAGGAAAAACTTACAAGCAAGCAATCAAAGAGCCCCTCACCACGTGGCTCATGAGGATATGGGACATGGGAGCAAATAAGGTCAGTTTATATCCTTCAAAAGTTTCACAGCTGAGTTATATAACCACCCACCCATCCTTGCAATATAGGCTGTTCAACCTAGGCCAGTGCAGGGGGAGCAGTCCTTAATGGGATGACTGGTGGAAGACATTAAAGATACATGGTCATCACCTAGGGAAACTTGAATAATTAACATATAGAAGAGGGACAGGCATTACTGAGAGAACTAGGTATAAGAAAGCAGTATATGATGCCTAGTTCGCTGGGCCAGATAAGACTGTGTTTACCAGAGATATAAAAGAAAACTTAATTCAACTGGGACATCAAGAATGGTGTGGAGCTTTAATGGTTTTGCAAAGCCCTTTAATGGGACAGGATCTTTGTAAAGTGAGAGAGGCTTTAACAGATCTAAGTGACTCTGACCAATGTGTAAAACATGTCTGTAGAATAACAGAACACCCTACAAGAGCTATAAACAAGACCAGAAAGAAGTTTTGGTTACCTGAAGACAAATGTGGCAAAACTTATGTCTAGCCCAAATTCCCAAAGAAAAATTGATAGAAAACCAAATTTGGTACTAAGGAGTTTCTAGAAAGCTTTAAAACCTGATAAACAGTTTTAAAAAGGCATTCAAGGGATAAAAACTGTCCCCGGGTGGTTATGGATCCCCAAAGATTGAATAAGGTGCATTTCTCTCCTGATAAATGTTATACTAGGGGTAGAGGCAGTTTTTCCCATCAAGGTCTCACCAGAAGTCATATATGGTCAATGCAGAGATAACAGATATGGCTAAAGTCAGGAGAGAGACCCAGGGCCTGCCTGACTCAGGAAACCAACAGACACAGCAGGAACAAGAGAAACCCCTGCCTCCTTAGCCTGGTGGAGGGTCAGACAACTGGAGCCAACACCTGTAAGTGTATCAAAGATAAAAGAATACAAAGAGACTCCATGCAAGATCCCCAGAAAGTGGAATGACTCCCAAAGGATAACTAGAGATAGTAAAGAACTAGCCAAATGAATGCCTCTTACCCATGCTATGGTATCTAACAAAGATCTATGGAGAAAATAGTTAATACAAATGGATAAAACCTTTCCATGTTGTGTTAGACCTTGTCTATGATTGATTTTATATATGATGTTAACCTTCCTTTGAGTGTTTTACAGATGTGAAAGCCATTTGAAAGATACCTGAAGAAGCAAAGGCCAGCTATAGCTGTAAGATTCTTGGGGGTTTTATGGTTGGGTAAGATAGAAACAGAGACTCCCAAACCATAAAACTGTTAAGAAAAGCTATAGTACCAGGGGTGGATTGTGCCCCTCTGCACTGTTGGTCAGAAAGAGATCCTAGAGGTCCTCAAATTCACCAAGGCTATTGTGACTAATGTCGGTTGTACACTATAAAGTTCAGTAAGGCCATGTTTCTGAAGACACTGCATGATGTGAGCACAGGAGGAAAAGAAAAGATAGAGCTGAGACTAAGCCAAAAACTCCATCCGACTGGATGGATGATGTTCATACTGCCAAAAGGCACTATGCAGATGGTTGGGGAAGAAAGGATCCCCTATGATTCTACTCAACAATGGACCCCACGTGTTGCACACTATGGACATGACAAGCAATGCCCACAAGTGCAATAATGGATCAACTAACATACATACAACTGGAAAATTTTTAATTGGATAAGGCCCGCTCCTGGGGGTGGAACACACATCTGGTGCTGTAGACCAGGTCAAGCCCCTGTGTCAAGAAATGCTACAGGCCCTAGTGGGAAAGACATTGCAAGGATACTGTTTAATGAATATGGCACACCTACTGGGATATCTTCTAAGCATTTGTATTTACATTCATGTTTGTTTAGATGTGTCTACTTCCTTCCATTTGTCTTTATAATAGAAGAAACACCACAGAGATAGATCAATGGTCACATATTGAAGATGGATAATGGGGAGGCCCAAGAAGTCACTAACCATGATACAAAAGAGATCACCCTACATCTGTCACCCCCTCCAAGGCTAGGGACCCTTGCAGAAGATTGGCAGAAAGATTCTAAGAGCAGAGGAAAGGGGTGGAGTATAGCCTAGAAATGACTTATTCCTCCAGACTTCCTCTGAAGATCCACCGTGAGCACAGGGCACCCTGGGAAGAAGGGTGGAGCCTAGCATGACAGGAGATGGGAGCAAAAGGAGGGGGAGCATGGGCTTCATTCTGGGAAGCACAGAACAGGGAGCAGGAGAGCCAGCCTGCCCTGGACCCCGTGCGGCACTGGGGGACCTCACAAGGACACCGTGGACCCTGCATGGAACTCTGTGAGGTGAGTGGGCATGCTGGGACATGAGATGAGCCAGACCATGGCCAAAAGTCGTCCAGGACGGCAGGCCCAAGGCAAGGTGCAGAGCTGGGTACCAGGTGTTTGTTTCTAAGCCACTCCTCTCCTGCCCCCCAAAGCTATAACTATGAAAAATTCAGATAATGATGTGTTACATGGTTTTTCTACCCTGGTCAGGAGCATGAGACCCCGAAGAGAGTAAGTGTGGAGAGTAAGAGAAATTTCAGTGGGCCAGTGATTCACTACAGTTACAGGACATTTTAAGAGATGTCTACTAGCCTCCTGGAACCTACTTTATCATGAAGATCAAGGGCCTAAATATTGTCTAAGTCCCTCTGCCCACATTAGTATAGGCCTATAACTAACCTATAAATTTTTAACTAATGGTTATTTAACCATTAATTATGAACACCAAGAACAGTTATTAAATACTTAGAATGTCAGTTACATCAGTCTGGTACTTTGAATTCCTATTTCATATAGATAAAGCTTGAGTAAAACACCAAACACTCTTAAGTAAACCATGATTAGATGTACATTTTTCTCTTTAAGTCAACCCTTATAATTGTGAAAAAGAATATATCAATAGCTCTATTGATTTAAGTAGAGATTCTCCTGAACTTTCACCCTAGAAAATCTAAGATTATCTATATATCATGCCTCATCTTTCATGAACCTTAAGAAACTTTCTCAGACCTTCGTAGCATACACACATTTTCTTATTTTCTTAATCTTCATACATAACTCCTTTTTATTAAAATAGCTCCATCTCCATATCCTTCTAACACATTTTTAGTTTACTGTTTTTTTTCTTAATACCGAAAGAATTAATAACAGTAATAAAGTAATTTGCCTTCTCTTTGGATAATTTTCTTCCTGAGGGTACCAAGCAATGTTTATCCACTTCCTAACACACAAGTGTCAAAAAAATGTTTTATTATGCTTTTTATCAGCTTACTTTCAGAGCAAGCATGAGAGGTTGCTGACAGGTATGTGGTTGACCTGAGACTAGCTTCCCTGTAAAGTCTTTACCCAGCATGAATTATAACTTCCCCATAACCTCATGGCTGGAGTTGCATCTATGCAACCTTCCCCAGCCCATAATGATTAGAACATAACTGCATACAACTGGCTAAGAGGTAGGGCTGGATACTCAGGTGAGGGTTCAATGGCCCTGCTTGCCCTTTCCTTTATGAAGGAGCTTCTGTAGTCAACAAGCCCAACTGTGAATATCTTGCAAGTAGCCACAGTTGATGTTTGGGGGTTGGGGGTTTAGAAGTTTAATACTGTGCAACAAAATCTAATTAAAAGAAAGTTGAATTCAAACTAGACACATAAGATTATTTGATAAATTAACTGTGTATACACTGTTAAGCTATGGGGATTTTATGTTCCCCTGTATGGTGGTTTGAATGAAAATGTCCCCCAAAGGCTCCACAAATTTGGACATTTTGTCACTAGTTCATGCCACTGTTTTGGGAGGTTTTAGGAGGTGTGGCCTTGCTGGAGGAAGCATGTCACTGGTGGCAGGTTTTGAGTCCTTAAGCCTTTTGAGATTTCCATTCTCTCTGTTTCCTGTAACTGCTTGAAGAGGTGATCCCTTGGCTTTCTGCTCCTGCCATATGTGGCACTATATCCCCTGGATAAACTCAGATCAAAGCTCAGATAAAATCTTTCTATAAGCTGCCATGGTCAAGCTGTGTTATCACAGCAGCAGAAATGTAACTAGTCCACCAGGTAAACCTTGTACTAAACACAAGACAGTCAAAAATCTTCTTTTGCTTTACGTAGTGCAGAATGTGGTCTACCAAAACATGCTTTAGGTTTTGAATGATGTAAATAATTAATAGAGAAAGGAGGTTTTAGGAGGTGTGGCCTTGCTGGAGGAAGCATGTCACTGGTGGCACGTTTTGAGTCCTTAAGCCTTTCTCTCTGTTTCCTAGAGAAACAGCAGATGTATAACAAAACATCAAACTGATGTCTACAATACCCAGAAAAAAATTCAACTAAGGAAACCCTGCTAAAATGTGATGCTGAGTTACTGACTGAAGATTTTTTAGGCAAAGGGTCCTCTCTATTCTCTCCATGGACTGTACATTGTCTTTTCTTCTTTTATCTGTTCCATTGGTTTATTCATTAAGCAGTTAAATAAATCTTGGCACCCAGTACCTATTTGCATCAGTCTATGGTCATTACTTTCCTCATTGCTGTAACAAAATAGAGCATTAACTGATTTTCCTATAGAGATTTTTATTTCACAAGTAAATAATGGTTACCTCCAGTAGAAATAGCTTATCCATTACTGTTCTCAAGGGAGCAATGCCTCTCTATTCTTGGGCTGTTCTGTGGTCCTCCTCCAAGTCAGAGAGTCAAGGGGTCAGCCTAATTGGGATGACACTTTGGAATATATATGTTTGAGTCTGAAGTGGGAGGGCCAGTCCCATCTCCAGAGTCAGTTTCTCAGGGAGCTCAGACAGCACAAGACAATTTACTAATATAACTTATAGACACAAAGGCATTTGTTTCTATATAAAAATGAACACAGTGGCTTGTACTGGACAGGAGAGTTATTCTTGAGTCCAGTGCCAACTGACTGTACTCAAAGCACCTGTCCTCCTTATAACATGCGTACATTTGTCCAGATGAGCCTTCTAATCTACTGAGTTTTTCATGGGGAATGGGGATTTTTCAAGAGACCAAAAAAAATAGATTTTAAGACATCATCTTCTCATACTTCAAAGCTTTATTAGGTGCATGGCAGTGAGCAACTGTGATCAAGCAGGATCAAACTAACAGAATAGTGGGCTTTACCCATGTCAAACATGGTATCTTCCTGGTTGTAACTGACATAACCAGATGCTTGAAAGCTTATACCAACCATAGTTAGCTTGTGTCTTTAAATGAAGGCAGACAGTCTGATCAGATTCTGGTTGAAATTTCCAATTAATGACTTCCAATTTAGATCTAGGTCGGGCCTGAGCATAGAAAGATATCTGTTTCTTTCTTAAAGCCTGTGGATCGAAGATACTCCAATGGATAAGGATGCAGCCTTTCAGGCCAAGTCTGAGATGACAACCCATCTGTAAGACAAAAGAATATATTTTGGAACTTCTTCCAAATCCTGTCTCTCTCTATGTCTCTCTAGAGGACACTCTGGAGGCCCTTCTATCCCTTTCTTATGAGCAGCCATGAGAATGCAATCTTCTATTAGTTAGTCACTATCTCCTTATCTTGCTAATGTGGTCCTGGGCACCAGATCCTCTTCTTCATTAGTGACCAGTAAAAAAGAGGGGTCTGTGTGGAATATTCATTGGTACTGATCTGTCTTTCTAATTCCTCAAACCTTAATTGATTCTTTCTGAATTTTGCCTGGTTAATCTTATCCTGCTTGTGAAGGACCCACCAAACATAAAATCTTTGGAGTAAATATTGGACCTCATGTATCAGGTAAGTAAGCCAACTTCTAATGATTATATAAAGTAGGAAGGGTTCCCTAATTTAGGTCTCTTGTGGGCTGAACCTTAATATATCCTTAAACATTAACTCTGATACTTTTTCTAAAATTGATAACTTGTAAATACACATTTTATTTTTCAGACAAAATAAGAGGCAAGCCTGATAGTGCTCAGAAGTGAATAATTTTAAAGAAGGCTATGAGTCTGACTGTATTACAAAGACAACATTATAATTTACTACATATAATATTGGATTATGTGCCCATAGGCTAGAGAATAAAGAACGCAAAACAATAGCACTGAAAAGAATTTGGAAAGAGACCATATCAGAATGTTCATTTTCTTTGGTCTGTCCATGACATTATAGCTAGAGAATGAAACACAGAGGTGCCCAGGGCATGGTAGGGCAGGGACAAATCGAGTTTGGAACAACCAAGTCTAAGAGACAGAAAGAACATTCTACCTCAAAGGAAAATGGGCTTGAAGTTGCAGTGCAGAAAGAGCAGACGTTAGGGAACAGTGGTGCCTGTTTTCAGCCTCCTACCCATGGACTCAAGCACCTTTCACCCCCTGCTGTAGTAGCCGCCCCCTCCCAGCAGCTTGTCTCATGCAAGGCTTGTCTGTGGAGTGCAGCAAATTCACACCAGTTTCCCAGGACTAGCCATCACAGAGTGTCAGCCCAGCTCCCTTTGGTAGCTGAATAGTGTCAGAGGTATATGGCTAGAAAAAAATCTGTCTCCTTTAGAAACTAATAAATATATTATGCAAAATAATGCAAAAATCTAAAATAGGGCTGGAGAAATGGCTCAGTGGTTAAGAACACTGACTGTTCTTTCAGAAGACCTGGGTTCCAGTCCCAGCACCCACATGGCAGCTAACAACTGTCTGTTAACTCCAGTTCCAGGGGATCTGATGGCCTCTTCTGTCCTCCTTGGGCATTGCACGACACAGGTGCCTTACCTACATGCAGGCAATATACGCATACACCTAAAATAAAAATAACAAAATATTTTTTAAAAAGTCTAAAATAGCTACCTTTTGATATCATTAAATATATCATTAAAAAAACACAAAAATTCAAAATACTCCCCGTTAGAAACATACAAATAAGTCATTTAAAGGAGCGTGGTGACACACGCCTTTAATCCCAGCACTTGGGAGGCAGAGGCAGACAGATCTTTGAGTTCAAGGCCAGTCTGGTTTACACAGTGAGTTCCAGGACAGCTGGGGCTACAGGGAGACACTGTCTCAGAAAAAATACCAAAAAACAAAAAAACAAAAAAACCCTCTCAAAATCCAAAATAGTTCCCTTTAGAAACCAGCAAATAAATCATGTAAAACAACATGAAAATCCACAATCCTACCATGGAGGTCTGGTGTTGCCCCTTAGTCTGATATTAAAATGCATTAATCTTATCACATGGCAGTTCAGCCCATGTTGGAGTCTCTGGGTTTCCCATTTATTTCTATTATCACATCAGGATTCCAAGATCATGAAAACCAAAATTTTTAAAAAATTGCAAGAGGTCTTGGACATATGGCTGAGTGGCAAATGTCGGTGGTACAGGAAATTCCTAGGGTGTCATGACCCCTGGCACACAGTAGGACTGGTAAGTTTCTGAGTGCTGCCATTTCAGTTTATGCCATGTGGTTGCATTAACCAAGATGGCGACCAGGTCACATGGTCATCACCATTTTAAACATGTTCCTAACCAAAACGGCAATTCTGTCACAAAGCTGTCACCATGTTGATGATGTCATCAACCACGATGGTGACCAGATCATGAGGCTGTCTAAATCTTGGTAAGATCACCTGCCAAGATGGTGACAAAGACACATAGTTACTTTTTGCCTGAGGTGAGCTCAGCCTCAAAATACAAGCCCAACCCCTACCAGGAACATTTAGGGACAAGTAATGTCTTCAGAAACTGTCCCAATTAAATTAGGAAACTGGAGCTTTATCTCTCACACAGCTTCCTGCCTCTGTCTACTTCTAGAAGTGCTTGGGAAATGAATACTTCTATACAAAACAACTCTGAAAGAAATGTGAAATTGTTTGCACAGACAACTGTAAGCCCTCATTGATGATAGTTCTGATCCTCCCAAGCTAGAGGTGAGAAGGGCCAGGTAGGAGGAAGGGAAGAGTGGGATGGACACAAAGTTGACAGTACAGCAGGAGCTGGCGGGGACTGTTCTGTAGGCCACAGGCTCTGATGGAAGCTGAACCTATTCTTAAAAACCCTGCAGTGCTGGTTGGATTACAGTATTAAAGGCAAACTTCTGAATCCTTTGGCTCTTTAAACACTGCTTTTAGCCTACCTGTACTCAGTAGGGATCTTTCAGCTACAGCAGAAAATTAATACAACTTAAACTGCTTTAAGCTGAA
>NW_008348667.1:157382-169774 GCF_000622305.1 Nannospalax galili | reverse complement strand
TAGTTTAGTGATCAAGCTCAGCCGAAGTCGTAATGATGGTAGTTATTTCATGTAGAAGGGACTGTTGTATAGCATCATCTTATTAAATGCACCTGTAATTAAAAAGGATTTGGTACTAGGAGTCACATATGAGGGAGAACATATGTCGTTTTTTTTTTTTTTCCTGAGTCTGTGTTACTTCATTTAGTATAAGTTTCTAGATCCATCTTGTGGTCATCTGCTGTGGCTGCTCTCCTTTGGCTATGGCCGCTCTCCTGCTCTCTTAGTTCCTCTGATCAGTTATCCGGTCCGGACCCCAGGGCTGGTGAGGAGACTGTCAACAGAGCCACATTCAGACACAGGAGACCAGGTTCAGTGACACAGGTCTGGTTTATTGCAGGAAGGCACAAGCTTATATAGGGGCAGTGGTCCAATCACAGCATAGCAAGTAGGATACCTTATTAGCATAACAGGTTTAGTGTCCTATTAGCATAACAGACTTAACATCCTATCACAGAATAGCGGGTAGGATGCCTCATTAACATAATGCGTTTTAGATTACAGAGCCTGGATTCCTGGAAACCACGTGATCCTGCACTATCTAAGTGTTGCAATTTTGGATTCCAAGGGTGGTGATCAGGGAGTGGCGAGCTCTAGGCATCAGTCTCATGATCTGCCAAAGGGAGCAAATGTCACAAGGCATTTCTTGTGGCTCCAGTGGTCAGGCCATTACCTCGAGCCTGCTGTATGGCTGTCAATAAGACTTTCACCCTAGGCTCAAGCCTGTCTCCCACAAAACCCATGATGCAACACTAAATGTCCTTGCCATAAGGAGCAGCCAATGTCCATTGAGAGTCTCTCTCCTTGACTCATCAGCATTCTGAGCTCTCTCCCCAGAAGAGCTTGCCTTGGTCTTTGCTTGTCCTTACCAAGCCAAAGAATTTTGCTAATTCATTTTAGGGAGAAACCCCCACCCTTGATATCCAATCACCCTGACATCTGATTACATTCCTTCTCCACGTTATTGACAGACAATTACCTTCATGAGACTCCTGCCCACTCAGAGTAACAGAACCTCCTCAGTGCTCAGGATCAGCAATTTTCTGCCCATTGACACCCTATTTTATACCTTCGTTATAAAGCCACAGCTAAAAATTTCCTGTAATTTGCTTTGATTCCAATTTTCAACCTTCTCACCATTAGGTTTTTTTCTGTTTTCACTGCAGAAGTCTTGAATTAAGTCTGCATTACATTTTAAACATTTGTAACCTTAAGCTCCTCCAACCACTATGATGCAAGCTATAGTCCCACCTCCTTCCCACACTCTGCAGAAGGAATCAAGCAGGCGGAAGCCCAGCACCTCTCCCACTCATCAGTTGACCTTATCTGCATGAAGGGGAGGGGCTGAGGGTATATAAGGCCAGGAAGCCAGGAGGCAGGTCTCTCTCTCCATATTTTGTGGCTGTTGGGAAACCACAGAATTTATGCTTGGGTGTGGACTCTCCAACACAACCATGAATGGGTATTGGGAGCCATGGAGACCATTGGCAGGATTGAATATGTCTGTAACATAGGAAAGGAAAAGCCTATGAGAATTCATGCTTGTATAAGTCACCCCCTTCCCAGAAGTCAAAAACTATGCAAAACCCAGATAGAATGTATCATGTATCATGTCAGTTTTGTCAATCTGCATTAGAACTACAAGGCCTTGAGTGAGCACAGGTCTCTCAGTGGGGAGGGGAAAATTTAGTGCAACAAGATTATACATTTTATTAACAGTATATATGTGATAAAAGGCTTAATTTAAAATACTATTGCAATCAGATGACGTTTTTATCTTAAGATCTGCTGATGACTCAGAAATTAAGGTCAAAGGGCTTTCACACTGAGGGGTAAGAAGTCTGTGAGGCCCACAAGCCAGGTAGACACAAACAGGAGCCTAAATCAGGGCAGAAAATGTCTGCAATGGGCAAGTTTTGGGGGCGAACAGCCCAATGGAGACAGTCGTTGCATCAGGGTTTACTAAGCTTTGGGAACACCAGTATTTAACACAGAGCAGAAAAGCTGAACCAGGACAAAATCTAGAGTCCTTTGTCATGGCTGTGTAGGGAATGTTGCTCAAGTCATACATAGAAATGTACTTAGTTGTACCAGTACTTGGTGTTGAAAGTTTTGACTTATTTTAAAGTGATAAATTTTACAGTAAATGATCACACTCCTTTTTGGTTGACCAGGGGGTTCTTTTCCTCTGATTGTGAGGATTTGCAAATATAAGGTAAAACATACACCTACTTACTTTGAGCCTTTCCAATGCAGAGTCCAAGGAAGGGCCTGGCACCTGGCCAGACTTGGGCAGACTGCCACAGAGGCTGCATTTAGAATGAAGGAAAAGTGATGGTTTTACCCACTGGTCAGATGTGCTTGTGCCAGGAGGGTAGGTGGGGAAACTAAACTATTGGAATGTTGCTACCTGGAAGTTCCTCTGACCACTATGACGGGCCAACTGTAGTCCCACCTCCTTCCCGCTCCTCAGGAGTTGGGGGGGCAGTTTCCCCTCCCACCCAACCAGTTGACCTTACCTGCATGAGGAGGAGGGGCTAAGGATATATAAGCTGAGAATGCCATGAGGCACCTCTCTCACCACTTTGTGTGGCTGTCGGGAAGTCACGGGATCTATGTTTGAGAATGGACTTTCCAGTGCATCCATAAATGGGGGGTGTCCACTCTTCTGTAAGTAAATTAGGTCCCCAAGCTCAGTTAGTAAGTCCAATAAATTCATTAGGATTTTCAAACGGGAGTTTTGGAGACTTCTTGCCACAGGTTGCGGTAAGGACCATGGCAGGACTCCATGTGTGCCTTCCAGCAGTCAAACTGACCTTACAAATATGCACATGTACTGTAGATGGGGATTCACTGGGTTGGCTTACACAATGGATCAAGTAGTCCAACAATAGCTATCCACACACTCTGGAAAGACAGAGAGAGCAAGGGGACTGTTCGGTCCACAAAGCTGGACCCTTTCCAACCCTCTGCTGAAGCTTGGACACTCCTTGGAGAGTGCCTTCTACTGAGCTCAGGTTGAAGGACCCAAAAACATGAAGCCAGGTGTCCGGAGCCTGCAGCCAGGTCGGCAGTCACTCAGGAAAGGCTGGGCTCCAGGCTGCCCTCCCTCTTCCTGTCCTCTTCCATGCAGTTTTCCAGAGAGCTGCCTCTCTTCAAGGCAGGTGTCTGTCTGCCTGCCCCAGTCACGGTCCCCCATGTTCGTCCACTCTGGGCATGCCCTCTGTATGGAAGAGGGCACAGCAAAGACCACCGACCAGGCAACTCCATGGGGGGGGTTAGTTTATTTGAGAGCAAAGGGATGCTGAGCTGCCTAACAAGAGGAACTTTCCCAAGCAAAGTTCGAGCCCGCCATTTCAAAGTGTTGCTAGCCGCACGGCCATTTTAGGAGCCTACCAGGAACCCAACACCCTCCACCCACACAAATGTGTTTTACCAGCCCTGGGTATCTCATAATCCAGTCAAGTTGACAACCCAGAAGACTCATCACAGACCTGAAATAACACTGGCTGTTGATGCTCA
Source organism: Nannospalax galili (assembly GCF_000622305.1). Classification (NCBI taxonomy): domain Eukaryota; kingdom Metazoa; phylum Chordata; class Mammalia; order Rodentia; family Spalacidae; genus Nannospalax; species Nannospalax galili. Next base: position 166,213 of record NW_008348667.1, on the reverse strand, counting down.
CCTACCATAGGCAGTATGTAATAGTGAGATGCTAGGCATAGGGCAACTGTTGCTTCCATATTCCCAATAAGTCACTAAGCTCAAATTTGTTATGTATTCAAAATTTCATAGCTATCCTTTCCTATATATGTATATATACATATATACATATATATATGATCATTCTTTGATCATGCCCTTCCCAGTATTCACTTTTCTTATCCCGTCCCGTCCCCACCACATTCTCCTGCTCCCCAGGTCCCTTCCTAACTTCACATCCCTTTCCTTTCTATTTTATTTAGCCACTGCATTTCATTAGTGTTTTCTGCATGATCATGGGTAGGGATGTATTTACTGGAGTACAGGTTAGACTTAAAGAACAGAGCAGAGTTTAATCCCGTACAGGAAAGCTTGATGCACACAGTGATCCCTTTTTTATGGTTTGTGGTTTCCTTTCCATTTCCATTAATTGCTTGTGATGAGAATCAGAAATTATGGGTGTGGACTGTGGCTCTGGGTATAGACTCCTGCTCTGAGGCAGACTCTGGCTCTGGGTGCGGACTTTGTGGTTGTAAACTCTAGCTCTGGCACAAACAATGAATGCTCAGTATGACTGCTACCAACCGGCCCCACCGAGAGTCTTAATTCCTCCTCTGTAAAGTGATAAATTTTTCTTTACCCATTTCTCATTTTCTCACTAGACTTAAATTAGCATTTTGTGAGATTATGACAGTGGGGCAGGGTCTATATTGGGGCAATAACTGGGTTATAAATAACTCAGAATGACAAGTCACCTGAGAGAGGAAACTGGGTGGTGTCAAGCTACTTTTATCAAAAGATTGCTGGGCCCTCATTCCAAACCTTTGTTGGTGATGCCAGCCGAGCAGTGGACGATGAGACTCTGTTGAATGGCATTGCTCAGTACAAATAACAATGTGTGCATAAGGTATATAAACAAAATCATTTGCATTTACTTAAATAAAAGTGAAATTCAAATACAAAGTATACTTTGAGCTCTAATTTAAATTTTATTATTTATTTAGGCACAGTTTGAGAGAAGACATTTATTAGATTTTAACTCCAGCAACATGAACTTCATCATCTAAACTCCTAAACCATTCCTTGCCTGGTGGAGTCCCAAATATCCTGCTTTATTTTTAATGATTCACTTAGAGCTTCTCGGCTTAACACTAATTTGAGCAAGCGTTTGCAAACGGCATCTGTCCTCTTTAGCTCACTTTCTCTGTCACTGTTCCTTTAATAAGTGGAAGTAGTCATTTAATGTCATTTTTCCTGTCTTTTCTTTCTGAATCGGTTCACCAGGGTATATCTGAACACTGACTCTGCTTCTGTGTTTACTTTTTATATTGCCTGAGTATTACACACAGTGGGGCTTTTGTTGTGCTGCTTTATTTTATTTTTATTTTTATTTTTTGGATTGCCTTGATTTCATGCTTATTCCTTGTTTTTAGAGAGAGAGTTTCATGTAGCTCAGGCTGGTCTTGAACTCTGGAAGAAACCAATGATGTCTTTGAACTCCTGACCACACAGCACAGCCTGTCCCGCCACGGTGCTTGGATTACGTTGCCACCACCTTGCCATATCGATGTGAGTTTTGATTCTAAAAGTTTTGCTTTCAGTGAACAGAACTGTCTTCATTTTAAATTAATTGTTTTTATCTGCCTCTCTCATGTGCGCTCTCTCCTGCCACCTGTCTGCCTATCTTTCTGTGTCTGTCTGCCTCCCTTCCCTCCTCCCTTGCCCCCTCACTCCTACACACTTGCACACTTTCCCTCTTTTTAATTTCCTTGCTTTGAGAGAGACTGAGAAGCATCAGGAAGACAGACAGGTGAAGACAGAGAGAAGCAGGGAGTCCCCAGGATGGAAGGGGGCGACTGTGCACAAACAATTCCTGAGGGATCAGCAGCAATACCAATAGACCACAGACTTCCAGGAGGCATTGGTGCTGTGCTTCTCTGAGGTCCTGGGAGTGGGGCACGTCCACTTCTCATTAGTGATCTTGATATCAAACAATTCTACTGAGCTGGGCGTGGTGGCACGTGTGTAATTCCAGCTCCCAGGAGGTGGACAGGAGCATCGGGAATCCACGGTGATGGTCCTTGACGATGGAACAGAATGAAGCCAGCCCAGGAAACATGGCACCGTATCTCGGAAACCAAAAACAGAATGACACAAAAAGCTTTATCTTAGTATCTTAGTAACTATATTTTCATAATTACAGAATTACTTATTAATTGGGGTTTTTTTGCTTTATCTTGAAATAATTATAGTGAGTCTTCCTATGTTAGTTCATGGGGGTTCTCTGATCCCTGTGTGCCCACAGAAACATAGAAGGCAATTAAAACACTTAGAGAAAAAGCAGTCACCTCATTTTCCTTCAGTATTTCTTGAAAAATACTCTGGAAAATTCTCATACATTTTCTTCTTCTTATACAAATAACCAAGAAGCAAACACTTCAAAACCTTTGCTCTTAATAGAACCTCCCAATAAATTTTCAAGTCAAAGCGAACTTTCAAGCGTGTAGCCAGAAAAATTCAGTGTATTAACGTGGGTTTGTCAGACCTGCTGCACATGGTTAGGGCCTCACCTGTCAAAACTGGTTTTTAATTAACCTGAGCTAAAAGCTGGCTTTGAGTTTTGCTTCTCACAAAGAATGAACTGTAATTAAATCCCTTCATTGTTTCTATTGCACATACGAAATAAATGCCTGTTTTAGGGAAAGTGTTTCCCAAGTATTTGTTCAGAATGTTCATTTTCAGCGGACTTAGTACCTGTGGTAATTCAAAACCAATGGTTTCTAAAAGCAAATCTTTTAAATGCAATGAGAGATGTTTGATGACCTGTGTTTGAATTCTGCCTTTAAACAGGAACTGTGCTATTATCGTTGACCTGCCCCCCCCATGGCCACAATCTTCATAATGAAATATTTGTTTCTTTATTCTTTTAATTAGGGTTAGTTGTTCATTGAGAACGTCATACTGAGCAGCACAGGAAAGACAAGGTTAAGGAGAAGCAGCTGATAGCAAAATACCAGCCTTTTCAGAATGAATACGTCTCTAATATGCATAATTTATGACTTATACGAAGGACAATACAGCATAAAGTTCTGACAGAAACAGGTCATGGAGTGATGGCCAGGGGGGCCTGGGTATTGGGAAGAAATCTGAACTCTGCCACAGGTACAGAAGGTGCAGCACAGTTCCTCTGGTGCCCAGGTTCCATTTGCACTGATAGGACCTTGTGTGTGTCAACGTGCAGTTATTCATAAACAGGATCTTCATGACATGTGTGCGCCTTAGAAGTTGGTTTGGCCAACACAGAGAACCTCTTAGTTTTCCACTTAAAACGTCGGTGTTAAATGATTCAGTTTCCCAATTTTGTGTGTGAGGTAGCCCAGATCCTAAATGGAGCAGAGGCCTGTGACCCACAGCTGTGGTCCCAGCGTGGAGCTTTTGACAGTTGACAGAATTTCCAGAAGGTGGGAACTCCAGGGATGTCCTTAAGTCACCAACAGTGTCTACCCACCCGAGATTATCAGACCCCATGCTGTCTCCTCCTCCTCCTCTTCCTCTTCCTCATCTTCCTCTCCCTCCTCCTCCTCCCCTCTCCTCCTCCCCCTCCTCCTCCCCCCCTCCCCCTCCTCCCCCCCCCCCCCCCCCCCTCTCCCCCCCCCCCTCCTCCTCCTCTTCCTCTCCCTCCTCCCCCCCTCCTCCTCTTCCTCCTCCTCCTCCTCACCCCCTCCCCCTCCTCCTCTCCCTCCTCCTCTTCTTCCTCCTCCTCCTCATCCCCCACTCCTCCTCCTCCCCCTCCCCCTCTTCTTCCTCCTCCTCCTCATCCCCCACTCCTCCTCCTCCCCCTCCCCCTCTTCTTCCTCCTCCTCCTCATCCCCCACTCCTCCTCCTCCCCCTCCCCCTCTTCTTCCTCCTCCTCCTCATCCCCCACTCCTCCTCCTCCCCCTCCCCCTCTTCTTCCTCCTCCTCCTCATCCCCCACTCCTCCTCCTCCCCCTCCCCCTCTTCTTCCTCCTCCTCCTCCTCACCCTCTCCCCCTCCTCCTCCTCTCCTTCCTCCTTTTCTTCCTCCTCCTCCTCCTAACCCCCTCCTCCTCCTCTCCTCCCCCTCCTCTTCTTCCTCCCCCTCCCCCTCCTCCTCCTGCTCCTCATCTTCCTCCTGTCTTCTCCTAACCCTCCTGCTTTTTTCCTTCACTTCCAGAACTTAAAGGGAGCAGATTTCCCTCTGTGTACAGTTTTTCCACAATGTGTTACCTCACTCCAGGGCAAACCACCTGAGTCAACCATTGGTGGACTGCACTCTCCCAGACTGTAGCCCATGGACCCTACAGGAGAATAGGGGAGAAGCAAGCATTCTACCTTCCTCCTCTGGCCTTGTTTTGTATTTTACCGTTCGCCAGAGTCCCACTAAGTTGCCCAGGCTAGGTTTGAATTCAGTGTGAAGCCAAGGTTGGCCTTGAAACTATAATCATCATGCCTTGAGCTATTATCTAGAATTATAGGTCTTTGCCACCTGGCCTGACAGCCTTCTGTATCTATAAGTTGATGGTTTCAGGCATCTTGTCACAGTGACAGCAAGCTGACTTACACAGGAAAGAGACTCATCATTCTGCTCATTTTTTCTCAGCTCTTGAAGAGGTAGTGCTTAGCATAGTCACTATAGTTAGGCTTTATCTTTGCTTTTATGTTCTGGAAGTAAAAGAAATGAAGGAGGAGAAAGAGAAGAAAGAGCAAGAAGTGACAAACAAGGATGATGAGGAGCAGGAGGAGAGAAGAAAAAGAGAGGGAAAAGAGAAAAGGAGGAGGATGGGGAGGAGGGGGATGGGGGGGAGGGGGAGGAGGGGGAGGAGGAGGATGGAGAGGAGGGGGAGGAGAAGGAGGGGGAGGCGGAGGATGGAGAGGAGGGGGAGGAGAAGGAGGGGGAGGCGGAGGATGGAGAGGAGGGGGAGGAGAAGGAGGGGGAGGCGGAGGATGGAGAGGAGGGGGAGGAGAAGGAGGGGGAGGCGGAGGATGGAGAGGAGGGGGAGGAGAAGGAGGGGGAGGCGGAGGATGGAGAGGAGGGGGAGGAGAAGGAGGGGGAGGCGGAGGATGGAGAGGAGGGGGAGGAGAAGGAGGGGGAGGCGGAGGATGGAGAGGAGGGGGAGGAGAAGGAGGGGGAGGCGGAGGATGGAGAGGAGGACGGGGAGCAGGGGGAGGAGGGAGAGGAGGATGGAGAGGAGGGGGAGGAGGAGGATGGAGAGGAGGGGGAGGAGAAGGAGGGGGAGGAGGAGGATGGAGAGGAGGACGTGGAGCAGGAGGAGGAGGGGGAGGAAGGGAAGGAAAAAGAGGAGGAGGAGGAACCAGAGAAGGAGGGGAGGTGCCCAGTGGTTTCCAAGTCAACTCCCTCATGCGCACACATCACTGGCCCCTAAGGGAGCCACTGCTCAGGAGTCTGCACACTAGTCACGGAAAGGAACTGTGGACAGATTCAGATTTGTATTCAAAATGAGCCTTCTGATAAATAGCCAAACCTGCTTCTAATGAAAGAGCTGTATGTCTACATTTATTTATCAATCTCTTCCTGTTGTTATGTTTTCCAAATAATCAGTTGTCCTTATTACCAAAATGGAGCAAAAGACCTATGAATCACCATCTTCATTCCCCAAACTGGCTAAGACACTCATTGTGTTGTTGATTGGTTGGAAGTCTCTTTGCCTCTTTTCACTGTAAGTTCCAAACAATAAAACTGAAAACGGATGATCAGAGTCCTCAGTGTTTTAACTGTTACCTTCAAAATTACTCTGTCAACCAAAACGTCAAGAGCTTCCCTCTGACTGCCAGTTCCTCAGGGGCTCTGAGAGGGATCCTGGGCAGAGCACGCCTCTCATTCTGTGTCTTTTTCCTGTCGCCCTGTGCACTCCACAGACCTGCTAGCCGTCAGAAGTTCCTAGGTGGCTCCCACTCTTGTCAAAGGCATTAGTATTGCTGTTGCCTTCCTTTGTTCTTTTCATTATTTATCTTGGGCAGCCTTCAGACTTACAAATTTCATGCTTCTGCATCCTGACGTCTGGGTTTACAGGAATGCACCATCACCGAGCTCAAGGCCATGTGTCCTCATGATACTGACAGCATTGTAATAAAGCAACTTTTGCAGCCACATGAATTAATTTACTTCCTTTTGATATTGGCATTCTAACATCAATCAGTGGCCTATCGAAAACAGTGCTATCAAATATCAATTTTTTTATTGTTTACCAAATATGTAGTTGCTTCTAATAAGAGAGCCTCGGCTTGCTACCTGGTCAGAGCCCCCACAGAGAACATTAGTGAATGTGAGACCACAGTGTCCTTAAGTTCAGATCCAGCAGAAACCTGACATGAATAGATCATTGCACACCATGTGACATCAGTTACGGAGATGAAGATTCTTGTTCAGTGAATTTTATTTAAAATATTTTGATTCATTTATATTTATTTTATATGTATGAGTGTTTTGTCTTCATGCATGTTAGTGCACCCATATGTACAATGACCAGAGAACCTAGAAGTCTTCATATCCTCTGGAACTTGAATTATGGAAGGTCATTAATTACCAGGTGGGTGCTGGGAATTAAACCTGAATCTTTGAAAAGACCAGCCAGTATTATAAACACCTGACCCATCTCTCTAGGCCCTAGATTTTACTCAGGTAGATTTCAATGATAATGTTTATCACCTCTACAAATTAACATGAAATAAATTTCCTCCTCAAATATAACTAATTTTTTATTTGTTGATTTTTTTTGTGTGTATATCATATAGAACATCCCAAACAATCTATTCATCTATATACCCACTTCCCAAATGGCACCCTTCCATAGCACCCCTGCCACTAGAGCCCTTATACTCTGTCATTCCTGTTACTGTCCAATGTGTTGTGGGCACCTCCAGCCATTCTCTAGATTTTGTCCATCCACTGATTGTAGTGAGCCTATAAAAAGATCCTTGATTTAGGAAGATCAGCTGTTCCTCATCTAGTGGTAATCAGTTGTCTATATTCCTTTGGATAAGATTGGGGTCTGCTGTTCATTTTCCAGCTCTATGCTTGTTTACTGTCTGGGAGTCTCTTGGGCCACCCTGGCCAACAACTCAAAGGAAGGTATCTCCTGTCTGGCATTGTTTCTTGTTATGTAGCTTTAGCTACACATGGACTCTTAAAAAATTATATTGACCCCTTTAATCTTTGGTTAGACTTTCCTTTTGGGTGTTTAAGGCCATACAGTTGGCCCAGATAAACCAATTTATTTTTACTCTTAAGGTCATTTGAGCATCTGTTCCTCAGGGGTCACATGGGCTTGGGAGGAGCCCCTGGCTCATTTCTTTTACCAGTTCTGCCTATGTAAAGATAAGTCAAAGGTCCTGCTCCACTATGGCTGGCTTCAATTGGAAGCATGGAGGAAATTTTTCCTCTGTGTTGACCCTCCTCTTTGTAGACTGGGCACTGGTTCAAGTCCATCTGGTGGGGTCTTCACAGCCTCCTTGATCAGGAGGACAGGTGACTCACCATAGTTACAGGACACTTTGAGAGATGTTCATAGAACCCTGGAACTTAGTTTACCTAGGAGGTAAAGGAGCAAAAACTGTCCTTAATGCCCCTCTAACCAAATTAATATAGGACTCAGAGTATCCAAGTAGGTTAGTTCCACCAGCCTGGTACTTTTTAAAAATGTTTTATTATTTTTATTTTATGTGTATGAGTGTATTTCCTGCATGCCGCAAAGGTCAGAAGAGGGTTTCAGGTTCCCCTGGAACTGGAGTTAAGGGAGGTTCACAGCTGCCATGTGGGTGCTGGGAATCAAACCCGGGTCATCTGCAAGAGCAGTCAGTGATCTTAATCGTTGACCCATCTCTCCAGCCCCTGTCTGGTACTTTTAATTACCATGCTCCATGTAGATAAAGCTTGGGCAAAGACCAAATGTTTTCAGAAATACCTTGCCTAGACACACATTATATTCCTTGATCTGGTTGTACATATAATTTGTCAGTACGTTGTTGGACTAATATCATTCCCTCTGTTTTTTTTTAAAACTAGTTAGGAATTGCTTATCCCTCGCATTGTCTAACCCTCCATTATGGTTTCCCCATTTAAGGTGCCCCCATCTTCCCATTTCTCCCTTAATAATACCCTTCTCCTGTGGTCCCACTTTTCTTGAGCTCCTTCTTTCCCTTTATCCCATAGGTTCCTTGTATACCCTTCCCTCCCCCCTCCCTTACACTAACCCCATTTTTATCCATATCTCCCTTAATAAGGCCTGTTTCCTATTGTTCTTCTCTCTCAGATTCCTTCTTTCCCTTTACTTTCCTTTTTCCTTTCCATTATCCTGGTTCCTGTAGTTATGTCTGGATACATACTCATTTATCAGGATTTGGTGCTAGGCTCCACATATGCAGCAGAGCACATGTTGTTTTTGTTTTGTTTTGTTTTGTTTTTCTGAGACTGTGTTACTTCACTTAGTATAACAGTTTCTGGTTCCATCCATTTACCTGCAAATTTCATGATTTCATCTTTCTTTACTGCTGAGTAAAACTCCATAGTGTAAATGAACCACATTTTCATTATCCACTCATTAGTTGAGGGATAGTTAAGTTGCTTCCATCTCTTAGATATTCTGAAAAGAGCAGCAACAAACGGATGTACAAGTGTCTCTGAAATAGGATGAGTTCTTTGTGTATATGCCAAGGAGTGGTATGACTGGGTCAAATGATAGGTTCATTTGTAGTTTTCTAAGAGTTCTCCACACTGCTGTCCATAGGGATTGAACAAGTTTGCAGCCCCACCAGCAGTGGATGAGTGTTCCCCTTT
>NW_008348667.1:156889-157266 GCF_000622305.1 Nannospalax galili | reverse complement strand
TTTTTTTTTTATATCCTTGTGTATTTTTTTTTTTTTTTTTTTTTTTTTTTTTTTTTTTTTTTTTTTTTTTTTTTTTTTTTTTTTTTGGTTTTTTTGAGACAGGGTCTCCCTGTACCCCAGCTGACCTGGAACTCACTATGTGGACCAGGCTTGCCTTGAACTCACAGTGATCCTCCTGCCTCTGCCTACAAAGTTCTGGGATTAAGAGCGTGCACCACCATGCCCAGTCTCTTCTTATGACTTTTAATTTGAAGTCTATTTTGTCAAGTATTAAAATTGCCATACCTGCTTATTTCTTAGTGTCATTTTCTTGGGGTGTTTTTCCATCCTTTCACCCTAAAGTAATACGTATCCTTAAAGGTGAGACGAGTTTCTTG
>NW_008348667.1:154793-156638 GCF_000622305.1 Nannospalax galili | reverse complement strand
TCAGAGTTTCAGGCTTCACATTGAGGTCTTTGATCCATGTGGAGTTGACTTTTGTGCAGGGTGAAAGATAGGGGTTTAGTTTCATTCTTCTTCAGGTAGAGATCCAGTTTTGCCAGAACCATTTGCTGAACATGCTCTCTTTCCTCCAGTGAATGTTCTTGGCCCCTTTCTCAAATATCAGGTGGCTGAAATTGCATGTACCTATATTTGGGTCTTCAATTTTGTTCCATTGATCTATGGGTCTATTTTTGTGCCAGTACCATGTTGTTTTTATGACTATAGCTCTGTAATACAGTTTAATATCTGGTATAGTAATCACCCCAGCATTGCTTAATGCTCAGGGTTGCTTTAGCTATCCGAGGTCTTTTGTGCTTCCATATGAATCTTAGGATTTTTTTCCCAATTCTGTGAATAATGTCATGGGGATTCTGATTGGCATGGCATCGAATCAATAAATGGTGTTTGGTAGGATGGTCATTTTCACAATATTAATTCTTCCAATCCATGATCATGAGAGGTCCTTCCATCTTCTGATGTCTTCCTCAATCTCTTTCTTTAAGGATTTAAATTTTTTTTGTAGTGCTTTTTAATGTCTTTGGTCAAGTTTATTCTGAGATTATTTTTCAGGTATTGTGAAGAGGAGTGTTTCCATGTGCTCTTTCTCTGATTGTTTCTTATTAATATAGAGACGGGTTACAGACTTTTATAGATTAATTTTGTAACTTGCCACTTTACTGAATGTGCTAATAATTTCTAAGAGTTTTCCAGTGGAATTTTTGGTGTCTCTTAGATATATTATCTGCAAAAATGATAATTTGATCTCTTCTTTTCCAATTATTACTCCTTCAATTTCCTGTTCTTGTCTTACTGCTCTTGCAAGAGATTCAAGCACTATGTTAAAGAGGAGTGGAGATAGTGGACAGACAGCCTTGTCTGGTTCCTGATTTCAATGGGAATCCTTCCAGTTTTTCTCCACTGAGAATGATATCGGCTGTGGGTTTATTAAATATGGCTTTAATTATGTTGAGGTATGTTCTCTCCAGCCCAATTCCCTCTAGGACTTTGAACATAAGTTTTGTCAAAGGCTGTCTCTGTATCTATTGAGATGACCATGTGGTTCTTATTTTGAGCCCATTTATATGATTTGTGATGTTTATTGACTTACATATACTGAACTATCCCTGCATCTATGAAATAAAGCTGACTTGATCATGGTGGATGATCTTTTTGATGTGTGTCTCTAATGCGGTTTGCAAATATTTTGTTGAGAATTTTTGCATCTATGTTCATTAAGGATATGGGTCTATAGTTTTCTTTTTTGATTGTATCTTTACCTGGCTTTGGTATTAGAGTGATGCTGGCTTCATAGAAGGAGTTTGGATGTTCTCCCTCTATTTCTATATTTTTGAATGAATTAAGTACTATTGGTTGTATATCTTCTTTACATGTCTGGCAGAATTCTGCTGTAAATCCATCCGGTCTTGGGCTTTTTTTAGTCGGGAGGTTTTGTATTACTGTTTCAGTTTCCTTATGTGTTAGGGGTCTGTTTAAGCTGTTAATCTCTTCTTGGTTTAGTTTTGGTGGTTCCCATGCTTTTAGATAAATGTTCATTTCTTTTAGGTTTTCAAATTTAGTAGCATATAGGTTTTTAAAGTATTCCCTTATAATGTTCTGTATCTTTCTGGTGTCTGTTGTGATGTTTCCCCTTTCATCTCTGATTTTGTTGATTTGGAGGTGCTCTTTCCTTCTTTTAGTTAACTGGGCTAGCAGTCTGTCAATCTTGTTTATCTTTTCAAAGAACCAGCTTTGGATTCACTAATTCTTTGTATTGGTTTGTTTGTTTCT
>NW_008348667.1:128317-154587 GCF_000622305.1 Nannospalax galili | reverse complement strand
TGTATTGTCCTTTTCATTTAATTTCGGGAATACTTTTATTTCTTTCCTAATTTATCCTTTGACCCATTTATCATTCAGGAGTGTGTTGTTTAATCTCCATGTGTTCATGTGGTTACTGGGGTTTCTTCTGGTGTTGATTTTAAGTTTAATTGCATTGTGGTCTGATAGGACGCATGGAATTATTTCAATCTTTTTGTATTTGTTGAGGTTTGTTTTGTGTCCCAGTATATTGTTGATTTTGGAGAAGGTTCCATGGGTCACTGAATAAAAGTATGACCTTTGGTGCTTTGGTGGAATGTTCAGTAGATGTCTGTTAGGTCCATTTGATATATGGTATTGTTCATTTCAGATGTCTCTCTGTTAACTCTCTGCCCTGTTGACCTATCTAATGGAGAGAATGGGGTACTGAAGTCCCCTACTATTAATGAGTTGGAATTAATCTGTGTATTAAAGTCCTGTAGTATTGTTTTTATGAATTTGGGTACACTAGAGTTTAGTGAATATTTGTTCATGATTGTAATATCTTCTTGGTTTTTTGTTCCTTTGATCAGAATGAAGTGGCTCTCTTTATCTCTTCTGATTAGTTTTAAAGTCTATTTTATCAAACATTAGAATTGCATGCCTGCTTTTTTCTTAGTACCGTTTGCTTGGTATGTTTTATCCATCCTTTCACCTTAAGGTAGTGCCTGTCCTTGAAAGTGAAATGAGTTTCATGCAGACAGCAAAAAGATGGGTTTTGTTTCTTAATCCATTCAACTAGTCTGTGTCTTTTGACTGGGGAGCTCCAGTCAAAATATTTAAAGTTATTAATGAAAGATGTGTATTGATTCTTGTCATTTTTGTTTCTGGTCACATTCTTGATATAGCTGTGCATTTCTGCAGTTATACCTTTATTGAATTTCTTTCTGTAACAGCTTGGGTACAGTCTTTCCTTTCTTCAGATCTGTGTATTGCTTCAAGAACTCTATGAAGGGCTGGTTTTATGGACATGAATTGTTTCAGCCTATTTATATCATGGAAGATTTTTCTATCCACTTCAACTATAATAGACATTTTGGCTAGGTAATCTGTGTTGGCATCTGTGGTCATTTAGAACTAAGAATACTTTGGTCCAGGCTTTTCTGGCTTTCAGAGTTTGCACTGAAAAGTCAACTGTAATCCTGATGGGTTTTCCTTTATATGTGACTTGTTTTTCTTTTGCAGCTTTCGGTACTGTCTCTTTGTTTTGTACGTTTAGTGCTTTTACTATGATGTGCTGTGGAGAGTTTTTTTTTCTGGTCCTGTTTGGTGTTCTATATGCTTCTTGTATTTCTATGGGCATGTCTTTGTTTAATTTTCTTCTACAATCCTGTTGAGGATCTGTTCCACACCAGTATCTTGAGATTTTTCTCCTTCCTGTATGCCTACAATTCATAAGTTTTGTCTTTTTATGGTGTCACACATACTTCTTGCATATTCCACACTTGTGCTTTCTTAAATTTATCAGTCTTTGCTTGAGTGCTCTAATTTGTCCACTTTATCTTCCAGTCTTGATATTCTGTTTTCCATTTTGTTTTCCATTTCATTCATCCTATTAGTGAGGCTTTCTCCTGTCATTTCTAATTGGCTTACTGAGTGTTTCACTTCAGTGTTCATTTCAGCCTGAGTTTTCTTCAGTATTTCTAACTCTTATCTGAATTCATTCAGAAGTTTATCCCTGTCTTCCTTCAGTTCTTTGATTTCTTTATTTGTGTTCTTTAAATTCACTAAATTATTTTATCATGTGTATAATTGTTCTTTTGAGTTCCATACCCTGTGTTATCTCTAGGGGGTTCTCATTGCACTCTAGAGAAGTATTGATACTTGGTGGGGATATATTATTTTGGTTTTTCATGTTATTATTTTTTCTCTGTGACTTTGACATATGAATTTCTTTTGTAGTTTCTGATTCTTGTGTGAGACTAAAGCCTTCCTTTGTTGAGTTTAGGTCTGCTTATTTGTAAACTTTATGTGCCTTTGTGGTTTACTTGTTGGGAATGCAAATCTGGTTGGTCTGGGCTTCCGGTTCTCTCTTTTGATTTTATACTGGAGTGGCCAAATAGCTTTCATCTTCAGGAGTTCCCACAGAGCCCAAGTCAGATGAGGATCAGATCCTCTCAGGCTTTTTCCTAAGGTCTGGATCCCTCCAGGAAAGATGCTGCCCTCAGGAATTTGGGAGCTTGGCTGGCCTAGGAGCAGGGCCCAGGAAAGATACTGGTCTCAGGAAGCTGGTGGCTGTTACGCCCAGAGATGCAAAGGGAGATGGGGGTGGGAAGAGGTCCTGAGGGCTCCTGGGGACTACTGGGAGGAACTGGCTTGGCCTTGATGCAAAGAATCAAGAAGCAGTAGGGATTCTGGGTGAAGAGGTCAGTCCAGGTGTCTGTGGTTCCAAGACAAGAAATTTGGCTAGTACCCAGGCTAGCAGGGGAGCTGGGAGGGTAAATGAGGCCGGGGGAGCCAAGGTGCAGCAGGCAGCAGGACCCACCCAGGGAAGATGATGGCACCAGGAAGCTGGTGGCTGAACTGTCCAGGGAAGCAAAGGTAGGTGGGGTAGAACCAGGCCCAGAGGGCTGCTGAGGACTGCAGGGAGGAACTGAGTAGGTCTGGATGGAAAGGATCAGGAAGCAGTGGTGGCTGTGGGCCGGAGGTCAACCCCGGTCTCTGGGGTGCCAAGAGAAGAAGTGGGCCAGTACCAGGCTAGGAGGAGAGATGGGGCAGGAGAGCTGGGAGGGTGTATGAGGCTGGGGGAGTCAAGGCGCAGTGGGCACCGCTGTACTTGCCCAGGAAAGATGCTGATACCAGGATGCTGGAGGCTATGCAGCCTATGGAAGCCTTTTCTTTCAAGTTTTTATTCAATTATTCCTCAAGAGAAGAAAGCATTTGCATAAGAGCAGTGAAATAATACAATTATACCTAAAATCACCACCATCTTTTCTGACTAGTTGAGATCAACAACATAAAATCAGTGGAGTGGTATAAATTGCAATGACTGCAATAAAAAATCAAAATATGACATCTCACAAAGCTCTAATAAATTTTATTGCATCTAACTCTCTTGACAACTGAGTAGGTAGAACAGACTGCTTCTGTTTACTAATTAGCAAAGCAGAGCTTGGAGTGTTTACAACTTAGCCCAGGTCTCTCATTTTCCTCATGGCACTGACAGTGAACTTATGTAGACACTCAAGTCTCCGTACCAACGGCTGCTCTTTCTGTCTTTGGACATCCTTACACCTCCCTTTTCTTATTTTTTTCAGTATACAAATTTGTTTCCATCTTTAATAAATGGTAACATTATATGTGTACCAAAGATTTGCTTTAAAATAGATTATGTATGGTTTAATGTATGGTTTAATGTTAAAATTCATACACCAATTTTTTCAATGTATATTTTCATTGAATTTTTGTGCATTTCATACAATGTGTCTTAACCATATTTAGAACCTCTCCTCTATCTGCACCCTCCATATCCCACCCACAGGATTACACATATTCTTTCATATGTTAAGGCCCATCAAGTGAAGTTTGTGTACCCAGATGTTTCTTCATGTGAGTCCATCCACTGGAGCCTGTTCAGCCTATACAGTGTTGCTTCCTTAAAGAAAATCAACTTTCCCCCACCCAGCAGTAATCAGCTACCAGTAGTTCCTTAGCTAAGGTTTGGGCCTGCTGCCCAGTTCGCATGTCTCTTCTTGATATTTGGTTTTCAGAATTAATGTGGACTTCACGCTCACATTCAATGAGTGAAAGAGCACTGAGAACTTTGACATGTACGGCAGTGATGTAACTGCTGTTCATGCCTTTTCTCCAGGCAGTTCCAATACCAGGCACCACAGACTTCATACCCCATTAATCCAGGGTGATATGGTTTTGTGCATGTCAGGGACACAGTGACTCTAATCTTTCCTAACCTTTCCCATTAAGAACAGCTCATGATCCCAACTCTAATTGTGCTGATGTGAGGGGCCCTGGAGACTCATTTCTTCCACAAAATCCGGCCTTGACTTAAGAACTGTGACAGACTACTCCGTTACTTCTCTAACGTACCATAACTTTGCTGCCTATGAGTTTTAATTCTTGAAACAGAGAAAATTCATTTAGAGTTCAGTCTAGTAAATAAAGTGATGACTAAGAAGACGCCTGTGTTTGGGGAATAAAATGTCTTTGTTGATGGTAAGACCTTAAGCAAATATCAAATTCAAAGCACATTATGTTCCTTCAAAGTAACTGGTTTTGCCATTTAAAATATCATGAAATAAACTTACTATTTAATACTTTAATGTTGTTTTTACCCTTGTCATTTCTATACCTCCACTCTTTCACCTTTCACAATTCATTTCTATAGTTGATAAAAATTGTTTTCAGGGACTGGAGGGAAGGCACAACAGTTCAAAGCTGGGCACCTTCTGTCGTCAGCAGGCATTGCATTACATGGGTGCTTTTACACACATGTAGGCATAACATGCCTACACGAAAAATAACGACAAATAAAAGATTTTTAAAAGGTTGTTTACAAAATATCATATCAGCTATGTTTATAGCTTAATCTTGGAATAAAAATGTGTGTGTGTGTGTGTGTGAGAGAGAGAGAGAGAGAGAGAGAGAGAGAGAGAGAGAGAGAGAGAGAGACACAGAGAAAGAGACAGAGAGACAGAAACAGAAACAGAGACAGAGAGGAGGAGAGAGAGGGGAGTTAAAGTAGACTAAGAGTTGAAAAGTGAGAACGGTGAAGCCTCCTTGACTGTATTAGCTCTTCTGATAGGGTAGATTTCCTAAGGTAGAACTTGGAGGAACTTCAGTGAACGGAAGACTCTTCAGGAGGGGTAGTTTTCCATAGATACTCTGTTTTAAAGATCCGTTTTTATTTGTGTGTGTGTGTGTGTGTGTGTGTGTGTGTGTGTGTGTGTGCGCGCGCGCGTGCACGCATACACGTGCTTTTACATGCCATGTGAGTGCATTGCCTACAGAGGCCAGAACAGAGTAGGGAACTGGGTGGTGCTGGACTGACAGGTGCTTGGGACCCGCTGATGTGGGTGCTGGGATCCAAACTGTGTCCTCTGGAAGCAGAGCAAACCCCCTTAATGGCTGGGTCCTCTCCCCAGCCCCTAGAACAACTCTTGGTGATATCATCTCCATTCTTTCAGGACCCTCTGGCATCTGCTCATCTCTTAAAACACTCTGCTCAGCTGTGACACTGTCATAATGTCTGTATTTTATTGGGATGCTAAGGCCCCTATTACTTTTTCTGTGTCCGCCCCACTGCTGTTCAACTCTAAGATCTTATGCATATGTATTTTCCACATAGATCCAATGTGTAAGAGAAACCAGATGACAGCACATCCAGGCATGCCCAGAGTGACAGCAGAAAGAGCTACATCTACAACTTCAGCAGAGCACACAGTGACCATTAGGCATTATGAAAGCAGTGACAGCAGAGGGGACAGACAGACAGACAGACAGACAGGACACATGCCTTTGGGGGAAAGGCAGGCCTTCCATCGTGTTTTTAAGGGTGGCATTTTCGTAGCAGGTAGAATGTCACCCATCACGGAGAAAGTTGCTTCATCTCTGGAAATGATAGGATTACTGTCAGTCTCACCGTGGTCCACTTGTCGCCTTGTACTGAACAGCTAACAGAGTGCGCCTCGGGCTGCGTGCAAGGTCTTCACTCCTTTTAAGCCTTTTGTCACTATATTCTTTTTTGCTCATTTGTTTTTTGAGACAGGGTTTCTTTGAAACCCCCAGTGGCCTGGAGCTCTCTATTGAGACCAGGCTGACCCCGATCTCACAGAGATCTGCCTGCCTCTGCCTCCTGAGTGCTGGGATTAATGGCATGCACCACCATGCCTGGCTGTCCCTGCAACTACCGAAGTATAGTTTTTTCTTTATTTTTATAATATTAAGGAAGGAACTGGGTGTCAAAGATAGGAACTGTCATGCTAATGTTTGCATAGGTAGCAACGCCTTGCTCAGAATTCAAGATGAAACCACTTGACGTGATTTTCACAGCTCATCTTCCTCCTGCAGTGATTACGGAATCAGATGGGCACGGGTTAGAACACTGGGTTCTCTGCTCTTTGACTTGGGGACTAGACTCAAGCAGCAGACATTTGCTCCCACTCCCTCTGCCCTAAAACTGAGTTTCATCATCATAAGTGTTTTATAAAGGTGTAATTTTAAATCAATGATTGTGAAACCACCACACATCATAACTGAGGGTGCAAATTGACATTAAAGTGCCAACCTTTCAATAATTAACCTGTGTGGAGATACATGTTTCTTTAACATGTTTGCACGTATGTGAGGATGAGTGGGGAAACAAGATTAATGAAGTCCGCTGCCTCCTTAGAGTTAGACTCAGGCACTATGAAAATCTTCCTGACTGATAAGCAGAAGTTTTAAACTGAAGTGTTTAATTAATTTAGCCAGTGTGGTAAAAAGTTGAAAGCCATGAAGCAGTCACGTGATCAGGGATCCTGATATGTGGCATGGGACCCCACAACTGCACAGCCTGTTTTACTTTCTTCTGATCTGTTTCTCATTTTTGGTGTTCCCCTGGCCTTTCTTCTCACTGTAAGGAGACCCTCTCCATTTACCCATTCACACACTGATAAGTGATCACATGAACGTTCCACAGATTTCCTTATAAGCATTTTGGGACAAGCATTTCTGGGACATTCTTGCCTATGACACCCTGAGGAGAAGCTTTCCTGACCTATAACATCTCAGGACAAGAGTCTCTTAACTGTGACATCACAGGACAAGTTTCCCTGACCTGTGACACCACAGGATAAGATTCCTTGACCTGTGACATTTCAGGATAAGATTCTTGACCTGTGATATCACAGAGCAAGATTGCTGACCTGTGACATCATAAAACAAGCCTCACTGACCTGTGACACGACAGGATAAGATTTCCTGACCTCTGACACTACAGGAAAAGACTGCTGATCTGTGACTTCACAGGACAAGGTTGCTGACATGTGACACCACAGGACAAGATTCTTGACCTGTGACTCCACAGGACAAGCTCCCTGACCATCTCGCAGCCTTCACAGGTCTGGCCCAACTTGACAGAGATGGCCAAGGTATCACACCTCTGAGACTGTAGGGCATGGACAGTGGAGGACAGGTTCCTCTCCTTATGCTTCCAGAGGGTCAGACTAGAGCAACATGACCAGAGGAGGAAAGGCAGGCTCAGCCTTCCATTTCCATTCATCTCACAGCCGCTCAGAGAGTCCACATGGAGCCTATTATTATTCCCACAGACATCATAGAATACTTGGCTGGCTCCTACTGTGGAGCTATGCATCAATAGGGAAAGATGTGGCTCTTTGATTTGCAGGAGCTTTGTAAATCACTTCAAAGTTTCAGATTGGATGCTTCCAGACTGTAAGAAAAATACAAAACAAAAGGTATTTTTTTCATCAGAAAACATCCATTTTCAACTTTGCTCTGCCAGAAATTCTGCCCCCAGACCCTTCCTAAATATGCTGCACTGTCAGTAACATTTTAAGTTGAATTTGATTTGTGACTATCATTTTACTTTCCAATCCTTCTCCTAAGTCAATTACCTGCTCTGTGTGCATTCACCCACACTATTCTGATGATATCAGCAGGACAGGTAGATTTATCTGTTGATTTTTCAGACAAGTTCATGAAGTTAGGTGGCAGTAGTCTGTGTTTTTGTCATTTTGTTTCATTTTGCTTGTTAGATACTCAAAAGTCTCTAATTTTCTTCCTGGAGTTATTCTCCCCTAGAACTTTATGCAATAAAAGAAGATTCTAGCCTGCAGAATCAAAGTAAAACTTACCAAATCAAAGACACTGGTCAAACATTTTTGGAACTGTGGTTTGTTAACGACGGTTGATAACGCCTAAGCGCTGGCTGTCTCCATTTTGGAAATAGTACCATCTGACTCCAAAGACCTCAAGTTCTCTGTTTTCAGACTTCATTATCCATAAGCAGGAACATCTTTATTCAGAGCTTCGACTTTGGAGACTACTGTGAATAATAGCTGTGTTACTATTTTCCTGTTTGGATCAGAACTATGTATAGTGGCCTGAAGTGTTTTTCCTCCAAGATCATGTGAAGTCCTAACAGTTCACGTGACTTACTTGGAGGAACTTATGCTGTCACAAAATAGGTCTGTAATCCAATAGGAATGAATTCTGCAGAAGGAAACGAAGAGACACCAAGAGACTTTAAAGTCAGACAGAGGGTATTTCAGAAGTTCGCCCTGTTGTCACCTTGACTTTGGACTTTTAGGGACTCAGAGCTTAGACAAAATATGTGTCTACATTTAGACTATTGTGCAGACTTCTCTGTGGTGCTCTGTTACAGTGTCTCCAGCAGGCTAAGACACCATGTGGGGAAGGGGAGATGCTATGAGAAAAAATCAGCTAGAGCCAGTTTCCTTCAGCATTCCATAGTGCAGGCCACCTCTGTGATCACAGGGTAAGGAGGTTTCTCCACAGGATGCAGGCATGGAGTCCTGCAACAGGTATTACCGAACAAGCTCTCATTTATCTGTGTTCTGATCCTACATGCCAAGGGGACTGTCAAACCACATGGTGGGGTCTGGGTCTCTAAGACTGGCCCACTTTCCAGAAACTAATTCTAAGCTTGTGTTTCTGCCCAATAGGTATACTCTGGAGTGTCTATAATTCCTTTGGGACTGATTGATGTTTCTGAATAGCTTACAGAATTCAGGGAAGACTTATCACTTGCTGATTTAGTTTATTTCAAAAGTCAAAGATAAAGAGATGTCCCATGCAAGGTGAGCAGGGCTGATTTTCTATGTACTCCCCAGACCCTTACCCCAAGACTCTCCATCCCTCCAGCAATATGGGAGCCCTTTAACCCTCTTCTCTTCTGTGTCTTATGAACTGTCATTCCATATCTATAGCAAGAGTCTGGGGAATACCTACCACGGCCTTTCCAGAAGCTTCCTGGCCTCTCTGGTCAGCCTTTCTCCCTCCCAAGTGCAGACTCTTCTTGTTTCCTTTCTATCAATTAATTATTTTATTTATTCAATTTTTTTGTAGAAAAATTGTTTTTTTTAATAATAATTCTCCAAGTACAGATTCTTCTTAAATGAGGATCTTATCATCTTCTGTCAGACAAGTAGGCCAATGAACTTCTTCACCAGCTTTAAGGGAAGAAAGGTTAAAGTCTCTGTGACTCATCTTGGGAAGAAGGATTTTAAAGTCTAGAACATTCCTGATGAAAAACTTTGGTCCATGAACAATGAATGGAAAACAAATACATACGTTATAGTAGGCAAACAATAATAAATATACATGCTAAAGCTTGTAGATGTCTACTATTCAATGGTCAAAATCACAGAGAAGAATTACAGGCTATTCTTAATTGTTTTCTACCACAGCACAGGAAGAATGTGCGAAAGATACCGTAAATGCATTAACAGGAACTGGTCAAAGCAGACTCCATAATGCGCTACCCACTGAGACTCAAGTCTAGAGTTCTTTTTTATATAGTGCTTAGAAAGACTGAAAGTGGGAATTCCTTTTTTATGCTTTTGAAGTGGACACAAATCTTCTACCCCCTCCCCCTTGTTAGTTCTAATGTCAAGGAGATTCTTTTTGAAGTATCTGTAAAGCGCCTTTTTAAAACGTAAACATCATAAGAAAGAATTGTCTATGAAATAAACAGCTCTCACCTCAAAGAATAAAGAGATGGTTTATTCTGGACCCACATATGAGTGACCATGGCCCAGGAGCACAGATTCAGGTTTCCCCAAATTCCATGTTCCAGCGTGGTAACAGTTGCCTTTCATGTTTATAGTAACAGAACAAAGAAGTCATAAATCAAGACACTTTTTAAACACATTGGCGGCTACATTCAGTAGGCAGGTCAGGGCAAATCAGGGCGTTTTCTAAAACAGGGCTCATGTTGGCTGGTGATATTCTTAGCCTTTAGATTGGTGGGGCCAGGTGATCTGCTAGGGTAATACATTCCAAAGGTTTTTATCCATTAGTCACAGGATGTTAGGTTGGAACCAGTGGTGGGCAAGGAGTGGCTATTTAGGGGGCTAAAGATAGCCCAAGATAAATGGAAATTAGACTCCAGACCTGCAACATTCCAAACTCTCCACAATCATTGAAGTTCTAGTCAGTTGATTAGCCTTACAGGACAAAGTCCTTTTGAAGACGGAAGGTTTTTCTGGGAACTTTTATTCACAGAATGCCTACTTTGGGTAGAATTGGAGCCTAACTTGGATGGGCAAGACTCAGCAAGTGAACAGGGTCTACTCAACAACAACAAAAATAATGAAAACAATTCTGTGCTCAGGCAACGGATGAGCTGGATGTGCTCCACACCCCCCTGAGTTACCCCCTAAAGTCACCCCACGTGCTTTCCTTACTTGCTCCTGTACTTACCAAAGTTAAGCTCAGACTCTCCTGTTGTTGGCACAGGCTGAAATAAAGGGGTGCTTTTCTGTTTATCTTCATTCAGTGCAACTTCTGCTTTGCCAGAATTTAAGGGACCCAGAAATGCAGCCTATGAAGATGTGTCAGCAAGCTTCAACCTTTGACCTTAGGTGAAGAGGACAGAAGCACAGAGGAAGCAACTTAGGTGCAAGCTTCCAGGAGTAACTGGACAGAATCTGTCACTGAAACGCTGGGGACAGAGTCTGCAGCACCTGTCTGGGCTTGTGTTCCCCAGAGGCACGCCCTGGGGCAGGAATTCAAAAGCAAGCAGCTCCTTTAGGGATGTGGAAGACAAGGGAGAAGAAATGACAATCTCTTCAACCCACTTGCTCTGGAGAATGACAGGAGGCTGATTCCCCACAGGAAACTGAAGACGGCAGTAATACACGTACACGCCTCGTGAATTGTGAGGGATCCGGAGTGTTCTCAAGCTGCTTTTGTTAGACTTTGAGATTTGAGGGTTTGCATTGTCAGCATTTATTTTCTATGAGGTGGGCAGGAGAAATGTCCTGGGCTATAATGAGGCGCTCAGGTAAAGGACTGCAAGTGTTGGCCTTCAAGAGCCTTGCGTAGAATTGCAAATAGAGTAGCGCAGGAAACTGAAGGGTCCACCACACTGCACTGACACACCTCACCTCTAGGTACAGGCCATCATCAAAGCTGAGTTAAACAAACATAACTTGGTTTTTTTAGTTCGTGATCTCAATATTTTAGAATATAAATAAGAAAGTGTATTGGGTAAGTTTAAAATAAGTGCATTATGTTTACATTTCCAAACTGTTTTAATTGACATATTTTATAGGACTAATGTTCCTTTAATAAACCTTTGAAGAGTCACAGTTTCGTACATTTCTCAAATGCTACAAATGAGAAAATTAGATCTATATTGATGATATTTAAAAGTACCATCCACCCAGGGCTTAGGGACCATTAGAAGAGGGTTGAACGGATCAAAGAGCCAGGGAGAAGGTGCATGAACATATGGAAACAGAGTCCCACAAGCTCCTGGGACCCTGCCCATATGAACCTACAGCAATGGTGTCCGTATGCACAAGGCCCATGTAAACCATCATGCAGACAAAAACCCAACATAGAACTGGAGAAATGAACAGTAGACCCCAATCATAGCTGAGAAAATATTGGCAGCTGATTACTGCTGAGTGAGGATTAACAGATCTTCTTAAAGCGAGGGACTCTAGATGCCTGACTAGACCTCAGTAGATGAACTTGCACTGTGGAATGTCTGGGGACACTAACTTGACACAATAGGCCTTAGCACAAATACCAGAATGTATGAATTCCAGTGGGGGGCTATGGGAGGTGTCAGTGGGGAAGGGGGTATGAAGATGACTAAGATTGATTGGGATGTTCTGTATGAAATACACAAAAATTCAATTAAAGGGTATAGCTGGGCTGGTGAGATGGCTCAGTAGATCCCTGCCACACAGCTGAGGACCTGACTTTCATTCCCCAGAACTCACACAAAGGTAGAAAGAGAGAATGAACTCCACAAAACTATGTTCTGACCACCACACTCACACATATCATAATCACAATAATGATGAGTAAATAATAAATTAAAACTGTAGTTATGTCTTAATAAATTAACATCTCATAGCCATTGGAATGCTGCTAACTTTTAACATGGACAATAATCTTTCTGATTGATTGTGTGTTCTAGGTGATATTTATGTGTTTATTTTCATATTTTGTGATTTATTTGGCACTGGGAATTGAACCCGGAAACACATACCTATAAGCACATGCTCTACATTTCAAGCCCTTCAATTTCTATATTGGCAAATTCAGTATTCATAACAGCCATAACTGGTATATATATGGTATTATCACTTATTTATTAACATTGCAGTCAAGTTCATTTAAATCTCTTCCTCCAGAAGTATGAGCTTTCAGACAACAGATGTGTGTTTCTGTTTGTTTGCTTGCTTCTTTGTTGAGACAGGGTCTCCTGTACTCCAGATGGCCCACAATCTTAACATCCACATGCCATCGAGTAGGAACTGGAACTTCTGATTCTCCAGCTCCTGGGGAATGGAATACAGGTTTTTTGACACAGAGGAGAAGTCCAGGGCGTGGGCATTCCTAGACCACCACTTTGCCAACAGAGCTACATGCCCAGTTCTGCCAAAAGGCTTTTTTTTCATGTTGTTATTGACACAGGTTCTTCCTGTGTAGTCTAGTGTGAACCTGCATCCTGAATCCTCCTGCCTAATAATCCCATAGATTAGATTATAAGCAGACACCACCCCGTCCAGCCAGAAACTCAATTCTAATATTAAATTCTTCCCCCAAAGCAATGGTACTTATCATGTAAAATTCAGATTTTAGAAACATTGAATTATCTGATATTGCTTGGAATTGTGGCATGTGGATGTTTTGAGAACTAACCCTCTCGATTCATGCATTGGTGTGAACCTTAACAGTATTTACACATGAGTCCTTTTAGCTATCTCAGCATTCAAGAGAAAGTTGAATGTCTTCACTTAGCGGGTGGTTTGGCAAACAGCCAAGAATCTATGCTTCAGTTCCCCTAAATGAGTTCTAATTCACCTCTCTTGCTTACTATCATAAAGAACTTTAAAACAGGGGTTGGAAAGATGACTCAGTGGTTAAGAGCACTAATTGCTCTTGCAAAGGACCCAGATTTGGTTCCCAGCACCCACATGGTGGCTACCAACCATCCACAACTCCAGTTTCAGGCGATCTGACACCTTCTTCTGACTCCATGGGCATTGTACAACATGGGTGCACATGCAGGCAATACACTCATACACATAAAATAATACATAAAGTTTTTTTTAAAAAAGAACTTAATAAAATAATTTTGTCACAAGGGAAGATTTTACATAAATATATATGGCTATATATATTTACATAAACACGCAAGATATTCAGGCCTACATGTAAACCTGCACACATGGTACTGTTGGTATACAAGTGTGCAGACCTACATACACATAAAATAAAAATAAACATTTTCAGCCAGGCATGGTGGCACACACCTTTAATCCCAGCACTCGGGAGGCAGAAGCAGGCAGATCTCTGTGAGTTCAAGGCCAGCCTGGTCTACATAGTGAGCTCCAGGACAGCTGGGGCTACAGGGAGACCCTGTCTCAAAAAGACCAAAAAAAAAAATAGACATTTTCTTGGACAAAACCTGAAGTTATTAACGATACAGCTATGAGAGACAAATCCAACATTGCAAGAACATTGTAGCAGGAAAGAACTCTCCTCACCTGACCACAATACAAGTTGACCCTTCCCTGACCTGTTCCTGAATCTGGGTCCCTGGAGTCCACGAACTTTCCCTCCGCCTCAGTGACCACAGTCTGTGCACTGCAAGCTTTCCTCTCTATTTTCCACCTTACAATAGTTTTCATATGGTTGCTTTAAGTTTTATTTGCAGGGAGAGATTGAGATTAGCCCAATGAGTTTTTAAAGATAACAGAGACAAAAATAACAGAGGATGAAACTGGGGTGTACTTCTAACTTTTAATTTTGTTTAAATGTCAAAGAACTGAGAGAAAGGGCTCAGCACATACTGATCTTACAGATCCAATTTCAGGATTCAGCACCCAAACTGAGTGACTTCCAGCTACCTGTGACTCCAGCTCCAGAAGGTCTGATGCCCTCTTCTGGCTCTCAGAGGTACTGCACTAATGTGTACACCTACCCCTCACATATATACATAATTAAAAATAAAAAACACCAAAAGACTCTAGAAAAATCTGTATGAACACCTATCACTATAGAAGCTACTTAAAATAAATATATATAGTTACTTTTATACATTATTTATAATATTCATTATAAAAAGAGATTAAAAGGGGTTAATTTCTAACAGGAGGAGATTGCCCCTACTAGAAAACCATAGACTTGCAAATTAAATCTCAGTGCCAAGAATGGACTCCTTATTTTGTTGTTGCTGTTTTTTACTATTTTATTATTTTTAATTCATGTGTATGAGTGTATTGTCTACATATGTATAAATGTACCCATGTCATGCAATGGCCACAGAAGTCAGAAGAGGGTGACAGATTCCCTGGAATTGGAGTTACAGACAATTGTTAGCAGCCATATGAGTGCTTGGAATTGAACCTGGGTCCTCTGCAAGAGAGGACATTGCTCGTAACTACTGAGCCATCATTCCAATCTCTAGAGTCCCTCTTTTGAAGCTGTTGGCCAGCAGTCCCATGGGCCCACAAACAGTACTGGTCATTGCCGGTGACCTTGGTTACCAACCAGAACTTGATAGTGAGACCCTATTCCTGAAGACACTACATACATGAGCTGTAGGAAATACAAGAAGAAACCAAGCTGGTGCTGACTTCAGAGCCTCATCTCTACTGGCAAGTGTTCTGAGTGCTGGAAGGTGCTATGCAGGTACCAGAAGGGAAAATAATCAACCTCACCCAGCTACGGATCCTGGGAACTACAACTGGCTTCGCAAGATGTGCCCACGAGTGCAGTAGTGGCATGAATATTATAACCAATATTCTAGAATTAAGCAATGACTTTCTAATAGGATTTAAGGTCTGCTTCGTAGGATGGAATCCCCCCACCTGTCACTGAAGTCGGGCCTAGGAGCCTGAGGCTAAACATCTCACAGGTCAGGACAGAAAACCTTATACAACTATTCTGCTAAATACAGTATTAACCCAATTTCTAATGATTTACTGTTATGCACATAGGTTAATGCATCTCTCAGCCCTCAGCAGAGAAGATTCCTTATACAGCAGATGGCGATTGACACAGAGAGCTACAACTGGTCAACATGCCATGAATAAGGGACTGCAGATCGCTTATCCCTGATCAGGACACTTATATCAAATGTCTGCCTCCCACTATGGAAGAGGGCTTGGAAAGACTACAAGAGCCAGAGGAGGTGGATGACCGCAAAGAAGCAGAATCTTCCAGACACCTG
Organism: Nannospalax galili; assembly: GCF_000622305.1. Taxonomy (NCBI): domain Eukaryota; kingdom Metazoa; phylum Chordata; class Mammalia; order Rodentia; family Spalacidae; genus Nannospalax; species Nannospalax galili. The sequence continues at coordinate 139,169 of NW_008348667.1, read as the reverse complement.
GTCAGTTACACACATGAGCTTGCTCATAGCAATGCTGACACCATGGGCAAGCCCCATGTAAACTCAGGCAGACAACTTCCCAACATAGATTGGGGAAGTGGGTAGGAAATCCCAACCCCACTGAGGGACTGCTGGCACCCAATAACTGCTGGGCACAGAAGATCCAGCCATGTTAAAGGGTGAGACTCTTGGGTTTACCAGGCTCCAGTGGATGAGCTCACACTGAGGGTGTTTGTGGACACAAACCTGACTCTGTAGGCCTTTATATATAGATTAAAGTACAGAAAATTGATGGAGGTTAGAAAGAGGGGTAGAGATGTGGGAGGGGATCTAAATAGGATCAAAATAACATATGAAATTCATAAAATTAAAGTAGTTTTGAAAATGTCAATTATGGTTCATGTAACTAGAGGCAGCATCATAATATCTTTTTTTCTCCTTTACCCTCCTTTCTGTTTCAAACTTTCATGAACTGCTGAGTTTTGTTCAATGGACAGTTTTGTTTGCTCAGGGGAAACTCACTTTAAGAAGAATCACAGTGACTAACAGTAAAAAGAGAACCCAACCCAATCTTTGAAAACAATGAGTAGAGGATGAGATAACAGGGACTTTTCTTTTTAAGAGCCCGGAGGGTGGTTCACGCACAGCATGTGCATAACCCTCTTTTCATGGCTTCCGATAGCACAGCAGAGCCTAGAGCCTTTCTCTCCTAAACTACAATCAGCTCTTAGCATGCTCCTGTGCACAGAGCTATGGCTTATCAGAAAGTGGTCAGCATATGGACAGCTGAAGACCTTGAAAGCTTTATGAGCTGGTAGCCATCTATTTTCAGATTGAAGGATTTGGGAATTATAAACTGCCATAGAATCAAACTGGAAAAATAGTTGGTAAGAAGAGAAAAAATTACCTGTTTCTTTTAAAACTTGATGGAAATCAATACTATTTCCTACTTCCCATTGTGCAGTTTAATACATACAGCACGCACAGATCTTTCCGGGAGTCCAGTGCCGTAACACAAATAATTCAACCACGATGAAGTTTCTTAAAACGTTCTTCATACATTTTTCAAAGTTCTAGGCCAATATTTTAAGTACAAACCAAATAGCTCAATAAATACTTATTAAATAGTTGCTGCATTTCAGCTCATTACCAAAACAGACAATAAACCAGGTTCCGTGGTGTTTAAATTCTAGTGTGGCGTAAACTAAATAAGAAAAAGAAATAAAACGCAGTCTCCAGCTGCATAATGCCATTTTGATCAATGACAGAACACACAGGCACATGAGCTCCTGTTGCTGATCACAGAACCCAGTAGTATTATGGTCATCCGGGTTTGGGCGGGTTCACACTCTGATGTTTTCAACACACATGCCATTGCCTCCTGATGCTGACCTCTGGTCATGCCCCTGTCTGTCACTGAATGTTGCATGACTGTTAAATATGTCATGTAGCAACAGAAACTCAGGGAAATAAAACAGGAAAGATGGAGGGTTTAATCTGAAGGTGGATAGTTGGGACACCTCAGTTGGGCACCTGATGGTCGCTCAAGATATGAGGGTGCCATCATGTAAATGTCTGGGATGCGTTATCCTGACAGATGAAGCCCTTGTGGAAAAGGCCTCGAAGCAACAAGTTCATTCCTGTCTGGAGGAGTCCAGCCTGGACAGAGGGGCGCAGCGGAAACCTTGGTGGACACACAGAGCTTTCATTTTGGGGCATTTTAATGACTTCTGCTGTAACGGGAGAGAAAGGCCCTGGGGTGTTTCCTGAAAGGAGCTTAGTAGAGTGATCCTGATGCTTCATGGGACAGAGATGTTGGAGGCAAAGCTGAATCAGGAGACAAGTTTAAAAGCTATTGTAACCTTGTCAGGTAAGAGTGAACTGGAGCAGTGCAGGAGGCACGGTCAGCTGACACACAAACAGGTTTTTAAAGGTCAGTTGGTAGCATTTAGTCAAAAACAGTTTTACTCTGGGTGAAGGAAAGGCAGAGGCAGATTGTCGAGAACTGACCTGAGCCAGGAGCAGAGCTGCAACCGACCAGGGGAGAAATCTGTAGGAGGAGACAAGCTTACACAACATACATGGCTCAGCTTTGAACGTGTGACTTTGAGGCATCTATCCACATCCCGGAATGGCTCCCAACGTTGCACGTGTGTGTGAAAGGCAGAGGCCAGTGCAGGGAGGCAGTCAACAGCAGGAAGGGACCCCACAGCGAAGCTCCGGGCGGTGGAAGCGCGGACTGCGCTGCGCCCCAGCCTCCGTGCGTCTCTCCGGGCTCGGGTTCCACCCCTGGGCGCCGCCCGGGCTTCGCAGGGCACATGCAATGTCCCATCCCGCCTCTCTGGGTTCCCTGTTTCCACCCACTTCCGTTTTCCTGGAAGGGCGCCAGGTAGGGCTCTGGGCAGCATCCCTTCTGACCGCCTCTTCGTTCTCCAGGAGCCCAGTGCACAGCGCCCCTCTGCCTGTGGCCGCCAGACCCGCAGCCTTTCCACATCCACATCCGGGCTTCGACGCAGGGTAGTTTTAGTTCTCCAGAAGCACAATTCTTTTGTGCATCCGAGCTTTGCAAATGTTCTCATTAGTGTTCCTCCTCCTAGGAGAGAACTGCACCAAGCAGACGGAAGCCACGGCTTTAGAATGCATAGATGTGTGTAACCTCAGCTCTGCCTGTTCCTATTTATGTGGCCTAAGCCTCGTCTTCTCATACTAAGTAGAAATAATGTTAGCCACATTATACAGCTATGTCAGTGCCAAGGGAGACCATTAATGCGTCTTGACTATCCTAAGAAGCAATACGTTTAGCCTTTCCTGTGCTTCAGCTATGAGATAAGTCTTAAATTGCTCATTTCCTTTTTATGAAATCCTCACTGTCCTGCAGCTGTGAAGGACCATACTCTGTTTGTTCTGACTTCTGTAGATCATAGTTTAAACTTATGTGCACTTGGAATTACTATGTACACATCTATTCTGTCAAGGGACACAGACTTAGCCCATTGCTATCTCAGCATTCATATTTTTTTCAGGTAAATTCTGACACATACTTCAGAAATGTATGTAAAGTAAAATATGAAAGTAGAGTCATATTATCTCAGTCACAAAGTATTTGAGAGTTGAAAAAAAATCTGAAGTCTGCAAAATTAGATCCCAGGACAAATTCAGCAAGAAGATTTAACAGTGGGACTCTGTCATCACCTTGATAATGTCACTAAAAATTAAAATTTAGCAGCTTTAAGTAACTGCATTGTCGAAGCCCCATAATGTGTGGTCTTATATTCTTCCTGCTAGAAATGGGCTCTTGGTCAAAAGCATAAATATCCTTTTCCCTCATATTTGTATATAATTTTGCGCTGGAAAACACTGTCACTGTCACTGTCAGCCTCTGGCAACTGCTAATACATCCTCTGTTTTTGTTTCTAAAATGTTGATTAGTTCATATAAGTCACAGAAGTAGAGACATACATGATTTGTTTTGCTATGGGAGGTTCTCACAGTTAGCACAGCATAGCACACTCCAGCTTCCTGGTCTCTAGCCCTGGGTTTTCTCCTGTCCTTGGATGACAGAGAGGAAGAAGGGAGAGACACATAGGACGATGGGAGATGTGTGGTCCCTTGTGCCTCTTCTTATGGGCACAATAATCCTGTTCTTGAGGCTCTACCCTCATGACTGAATCACCACCTGAAGATACAAAAAGTACTATCTTGTCAGGGGTGATGATTTCCACATATAAATCTCTCTCTGTCTCTGTCTCTCTTTCTCCCACTTGTGTGTGTGTGTGTGTGTGTGGGTGTGGGTGTGTGTGTGTATAAACATTCATAATGTTTGAATTCTCCTTGGAACATAAAATTGAGTATTTAAAATGAAGAGAAAACATCTTAGAGGTAGAGATGTGAATGTCTTGGGAAGGGAAGAAGAAGAATTGCTGATTATCTGGAGTAAATTTCAGCTATGGAAAAATAAGCAGTGACAACCTGTAATGCATTGATCCATAACAAGTAATACTGTGTTTTTCACTAAACTTCTTGGTAAGTAGATAGATGGAGGGCTGATCTCATGAGCTGAGATCATGTTTTATTTAAAAAAAAAGACAAGAAAGTTTAAAACGGACGGTTGTGAGTTCTCATTGCACCACACCAGCGGAGACGGGATCACATACATCTTCACACCACTGTTTTCTTCATGATGTTAACTTTCGTATTTCTAAATGTGCATGCGATTACGTTGACTTTTATAATGCACACACTGTACATAGTCTTCTTACATGTGAAAATGATTTCTTGAATCATTTTTCTACTTTAATAATATATTAATTCTATATTAGTTCTTCTACTCTTTACTTACTGCTTCCATTACAATCCCTAAGTGAAAGAAAACTCTGGTTTCTTCTAACTTTTGTTAATTTTATATTATATGGGATGCTAGGTTACTTTCTGTCACTGTGATCAACATCATAACAAAAAGCAATTTGGAGAGGAAAGGGTTTACTTCAGATTACAGGGCACAGCCCATCGTCAGTGGAAGTCAAGACAGGAGCTCAAGGCAGAAAGGAAGCAGAGACCACGGAAGAACGGAACGCAGCTAAGTGGCGTGCTCCTCCTGTCTTGCTCAGCTACCTTTCTTATACAGCCCAGACCCACCTGCCTAGGGATGATATCACCCACCATGGGCTGGGCACTCCTGCATCAATTAGCCATTGAGAAAATGCCCCCACAAACACGCCCAAATGCCAGTCTTTCGGAGGAAATTCCTCAGTTCCCTCTGCCCAGGTGACTCTAATCTATGTCAAGTTGACAAAACCTAAGCAGCTCACGGACTCATTTATTGTTTTGACTATGTCTAGGCACATTTACCGTTGTCCTATACCTATGCACACACAGGACGCACCAAGTGACCTCAGTGCATTTTACAAAAAGACACATCAACTTTAAAGGACTAGTGGGGGAGATAAGGGAGAAATTGGAGGAAAGGTGTAGATTTGATCAAAACAAACACCTCACATGCTTGTGCAAAACTCTCAAACAACACAAAAGTAATCACAAAGCTTTTTAAAAAGTAAAGACACACAGGTGTTTGTCAGTTAGTAGAACACAACATGCTCCTTTCTTTTTCCAAACTCCCTTTGTTTCCGATGTACTTATGACCAGGGCAGCTGGAGTCTCTGACACAAAATAACTCCTCATGAGGAAATGTACCTAAGACATTGCTTTCTTGTGTACGGGATAGTTTATGAAGATTCCCACACTTATGGCTCGGTGTGAACAATCATTAAGTAGAACAGATTCATTTTACAAACACAGACACTGAAATGCAAGTGGACTGACTTGACCGGGAAAGCACTAGAGCAAGTGTGATCCTCTGGCACAGCTACCAGAACAGGGCAGAGCCCAGCCTGATGCTGCTCCCTCTCCAGGCTGACTGCCTCTTAGCAGCATGTGCCACACTGGCCTCTAGGCTCTTCATCATTTGCACTTAAACATCAAGGGATTCATGTTGCAGTCCTCATTATTCTGTGCTATTCTGCTGGCAGCACAAGAGGATACGTGAACAGCCTCTGCGTTGAAGGCCGAGCATGCCTCATGTCCTGAAACCATGGTGGAATGTGGAGTGGAATGAGGTGTGAGGCCAGAATCAGCTCTGATGTGTCAAATGCCTTTCCTGGGAATGGAAAGATGACTCATGAACAACAAAATCTCAGTGGTGTTATGCTGTCCTCCAGAGCTGATTACGGTCGGGCCTTAAAGAGTAAAACAAGTAAAGCAGCCACAGATGGCTATCAAGGCATGCCCACCTTCCAAACTGTCATTAGTTTAGCTGGAGTACAAGGCTGTGCCTCTGTCACTGTGAAAAACAGGTGTGTTGGAACCGGTACCTTGCTGAATAGTCTCTCTATCATGAAGACAGGAAAGAGTTTTCTACACAAGTGTCTGTTCTCCAGTCTATTTGGATCTTGGTCATTCTTCAAGACCAGGTGCTTTTCCCAACTCACCTTCAGAGTCTATCTGGCCTGAGCAACAGAGGCCATGAGACCTCTATCCATCACTCACAGCGAACCCTCATAACTCTAAGTCAAGTATAGATTTTATGCTAATACATCTTGTCAAAATCTATGCGCTTTCACAAACTTTTGGCATTCAAGAGATCCCATGTCTGAGTCAGTTTCCTCATGCTTCACCATCATTTTAGAGAGCGGGAACACACATGTGAATCTGGCGGGGTGGGGAGGAACAGAAAAATCCAGATCCTAGCACCTGGGCACGTCATTTTCAAACCATGTGTTCAAAGTGGTACTTTCATTATAACTATGCACACTCCTGTGTGTGTGTCTGTGTGTGTGTGTGTGTATGTAATGTGTATTCAATGTGTGTACGTGTATTTGTGCATGTATATGAGTATGTATGTATGTGTATGCATGTGTATATGTGTGTGCTATCTGTATGTACATGCATAGTATCTGTGTGTATGTGTGTATGAATATATGTGTATATGGTATCTGTGTGCGTGTGTATATATGTGTGTAGTATCTCTGTGTACGTGTATCTGATATGTATGTATATATGTGTGTATGTGTCTGTATGTATATGTTTATGTATATGTGTGTGTGGTATCTGTGTGTGTACAGGTGTGTGTGTGGCCTATGATGTGTGGTATGTATGTATGTGTGAGGTGTCTGTGTGTACGTGTTGTTTGTATGTATGGGTTTCATGCCTGTGTTTATATATGTATTTGGCATCTGTTTGTATGTGTGCATCTGTATGTATATCTGTACATATGTGGTATATGTATGTGTGCTGGATAGCTTTAATGTCAACTTGACAAACCTGGGTTGAGGGAGCCTCAATTGGGGAATTTCCTCTATTGGACTGGTTGTGGCCATGTCCATGGGGCACCTTCTTGATTGTTGAGTGATGTGGTGTTGGGGAACCCTGCTGTTAAGGTCAACTCCTTTCTCAGCAGGGGCTTCCTGCCTGATTTATCTGGAAAGTGCCTCCAAGCACAGGTGCCTGACCTTATTCAGAGCATGACCTTTGGCATAGTTACCTGCAATAAAACTACCCCCAGGTTTTTTCTATATGATAATTAGGCATTGCCCTATAGCCAGATGATAGGATTCCCCCCACCACATGTAAATAAAGCACACTGTGAGCACCTATCAGCTGAAGCTTTGGCTGCTGCCTCCACACTATATTTTCCCTGATCCCACTGAGTAAACGGAGCTGTGTCACTGAATCTGACTCCTGGAAGGTCTTTTCCATCGTGCTAACTGGCCGTCCTCACCCCGTTCTTCGCCTCTGCTCCCTTTGTTCTCATGGGTCGGTGGCCAACAGCCCACGACGGGAGGGAGAGACCCACAATGTGGGAGGGCCCAGCCCACTGTGGTTGGTGCCACCCCTGGGCAGGTGGGCCTGTGTTGCATAATAAAGCAGGCTGAGCAGGGGCCAGGGGAGCAAGCCAGTAAGCAGCGTTCCTCCATGGCCTGTGCTCCAGCTCCTGACTCCAGGTTCCTGCCCTGAGTTCCTACCTTGGGCTCCCTGATGAACTGTGACCTGGGTGATGTAAGAAGCTGAATAAACCCCTTCCTCCCCAAGTTGATACTGGTCAGTGTTTTGTCACAGCAATGAAGAAACAGACTAGGACAGTATGTATGCATATATGTATCTGTATGTGTGTTTCTGTGTTTGTATGTTTACATGCACATGGTATCCATATGTCTCTCTATATATGTATCTGTGTGTATATGTGGTATCTATATATGTGTATATGTGTTGTCTGTATGTATTGATGTTATTATTTGTACATGTGTTATTATGTATGCCTATATCTGTGTGTTTTGGTGTTCATGTATATCTGAGTGTGTATGTATGTATGTATGGGTATCATGCCTGTGTGTATGTGATATCTGTGTATATTTATGTGGTGTCTGTGTTCATATGATAATATGTGTGTGAAAAAAATCCTTATTTGAAAGTGAAATGCAGCATCAGAGGCATGGGAGAGAAGGTCAAGATGGGTGTTATCACAAAGAACCAAGCCACACGTAAGACAGGGCTGGACGTTTGGAAAGTATTTTTTACAGTTTTGAAACTGATTGCAAATGTCCACTGTGAACTGATATGTCAAGAAAAGAAGAAAAGGGAAAAATAGAATCGTATAAAATAAGTAAAATCACCCATTGCAAAAAAGACAGAAACCGACTTGGGAGCAAAGACCAGGACAGGAAGCAAAAGCAGCTTCAGCCAGCACAGACCGGAATCCAGGTATCCTAACAACCACTTCCGACATCCTTGGTTCTAGGCACAATTAAGAGTTTGTCAGAGTGAGTAACACAACAAGATTCAACTGTCTGCTGTGTGCAGAGATGGCGTTTTAGAAAGGCCCAGATATACCCAGAATATCATGGGAAAATCTACCCTGAAACTCCTGACTAAATAGAGCAGTGAAGTCTATGCTAATTTGAGAAAGCGTAGACAGCAGAGACTCACCAGGGATAGAGAGAACCTCACAGAATGATGGAGGTGCCACTCTCCAGGGAGGCACTGCAGCATCACAGTCCTTAATCTATACACTCACAGCAAATGTCAGACTCCAGGACATGAGAACTGCAGGATTTACGGATAAACCTGTGATCAGAGTTCAGACATTGACAACGTCAGAAATGACCATCAAGTAAAGCAGGGGGAGAGGATACAGCTTCATCAAGGAGATGCCACATGCCTAGACTGCACTACATATACAGATGTTCATATCACAGCTTAATCAAGAAGACACCACGTGCCTGGACCTCACTACATATACAGATGGTCATATAGGCAATGTCAACATCTAGAATAGGATACAGTCAACCTTCAGTTAAGAAATTTATGAAATAATTTATAGATCTAGACCATGATACAGTTTACCTATGCCCACTATTTTGTCCAATAGCAGCAGACAATGCATTTTTCTAAAACTCACATGAAGTATTCACCAAGTCAGAACCTATTGGGGGCATGAACTACACCCCCTAGAAATGTGAAACAGGGGAACGTGTACAGTGTCTGCTCCCAGAATAGAGTCAGAGGTGAACCAGACAGAAAGAACAAAAACAACGGAGTGCTCCCCAAACACAGGAGGACGTAGTAAACTTCTGTATGACACGTGAATCAATGGGGAATCCTCAAGGGAAATTGTTTTTGGATGAGCATAAATTCATTGAAAAATATTTTGAGGCACATGGACAACAAATTTTCAGGTACCAAAATTTACAGGCTGCCAATACTTCACAATGCGAAAATACATTCATTCAATATAAGAAATAAATGGCTTTAAACCACCATGGAAAGCCTTGGGAAATAAATGAAATTGAATGTATATGTTACAAAAAGCATTCTCAAGTCAACACTGCTTCCAACATAGGAAACTACAAAAAAGCTTAAGTCCAAAGCAAACAACAGAGCAGGAAGTCAATGAAGTTGAAAACAGAAATCAATAGGAAAGATCAACAAAACCAAATGATGATCCACTGAAGTGATTAAAAAAAAAACCAAAGATTTCTCTGCAAGAGCAGTCAGTGCTCTTAAACGCTGAGCCATCTCTCTAGCCCCAAGCACAGTATTTTAAGGTCATCCTCAAACACTTTTCTACATTTGGTGAAGAAAAATCTTGGTCAGGCTTGGCGGCCCATGCCTGTAATCCCAGAACTCTGGAAGTTGAGGCAGGAGTATTGCCATGAGTTCAAGGCCAGCCTGGGCTACAGTGTGAGACCTTGCCAAAAAAAAAAAAAAAAAAAAAAAAACTGAAAAGATTCTGGGTGGGACAGGCAAACAAAAGAAAACAAGGATATTCTGACGTCAAACGCTGTCAATCCGCAGCTCCCACGACTGCAGCAGCAGGAGCTTTGAAAATGGGAAAGCTACAGGGACACTGAAAATGGCTTTACCCAACAAGATCTGGTGAAGAAGAAGAAGAGATGACTTGTCCCATCGGCTTTTAGGTGCGAAGCCATTCTGTGTGGCAGAGGGTGACGGACAGGTGGTGCCACACTTGTTCAGAAAGAACCCAAATGCAAACAATGAACTTTGTGTGATTGTTTTGAGTCAACAAAGTTTCACAGTTGTAACTAATCTACCGCGTGTTGGGGAAGGCTGAGATGGGGGAGATTATTCATGTTTAGGGACAAGAAACAGTTTAGCAGTTTAGTTTCATTTTTTTTTTTTTTAGTTTATATGTAGCTCCTACATAAATAATAAATTGTTTCCCAGACATTTACCTAGGGGAATAATAAAGTGTGTTGACCAAAAGAATGTTCACAGTACTTTATATTTGTAATAGGTGCAGACAGGAGCTTTCATGACACCCTTCAATAGAAGACTGGTTAAACAGGCTAAGGTACAGTTAAGCACGTGATACACGCGACAACTTAACTTGCATGATACTTTTAAAAAAATTAATGAATAGAACGTAATAAACTTCAGTAACTTCTGTACAATATTATCAACTCCTGTAACATTCACGCAACAATAAAACTGGAGAACGGTTGGGTGTTCAGCAAGAGTAAAACATGAACCAGGGGTGAAGAAGAACTATGCCAGGTGAATGCTGTGTGCATTGTGCCCGTGTCATTGTCCTTTGTGATGGTCACTACAGTTCAGAAAAGCGGGAACTGCTGGCTAGTGTCCAAGAAGTCTATCTGCACTGTGCAATGAATGTACATTTATCTCAAATTTGATTAAGAACTGTTGTATGAAATGTACAAAAGCTCAATAAAAATTTTTAAAAATTAAAATAAAATAAAAGCTGCCAAGTAAAAGACACCCAGTACAAGAGCAAAGCACATAATTCTATCAGCTCTTCAAAGAACTAATATCAATACTTCTC
>NW_008348667.1:113169-126972 GCF_000622305.1 Nannospalax galili | reverse complement strand
AAGTCAATGAGAGCAGAATTACACACAAAGGCAGGAGGTGCGGGATGGAGCTGCAGAGTTCAGGAGAGGAAAGCTCTGGGACCATATGAGGAGAATTGCTGCTTGCCTGGGGCAGGTGCTGAGGTGTTCCTGCAGTAGAGAGACATGGATCTTTTTTTTTTTCATTTATTATTTTTATATATGTATGCGTGTATTGCCTGCATGTGGGTAAGTACACCTGTGTCATGCAATGCCCGCAGAGGTCAGAAGAGGTTGTCAGATGCCCTGGGACTGGAGTTACGGCCAGTTGTTAGCTGCCATGTGGGTGCTGGGTTTCGAAACTGGGTCTTCTGCAAGAACATCAGTGTTCTTAACTGCTGAGCCATCTCTCCAGCCCCAAGAGAGCCATGGTTCTTGACACTGCAGGTGGAAAGTCTTTCGCTGCCAAGCTAAATCTCCTGTGGAGCCTGAAAAGTCCATGTACCCCAGGTCAGTGGTGGCCAGGACGCTGAGTGCTTCCTGGGGTCTCCATAGAATTCAATACATTCCCATTCACATAAAACATTTGCTGAGCCCAAAATTATTAGATGCCCACGGAAGAATTTCACATCACATTTCACATTACTAAGACCCAAGCAAATCATTAAATAGAGCGATGCCATTGACTTACATAAATGAAGACAAAAATCTTGTGCCCATGGTTTGTGTATTTTGAGCTGAATTCCAATTCTATATTTCTGTTATACTTGCAAAATCACCAACAGTGTATCTCAGCAGTAATATTTAGTGAAAATGAACGAATGAACAGATTGTTAATTAAGCACCACTGCATCCTAAGGCATTCTTTGATGATGGAATTTTTATGAAAATCTTCCCAAGGAGTTATTATTGTTTTTATTTTGCAAACAATTCTGAGAGTCTGAGAATTTGGATGAATTCCACAGATGTACTTGGAAATGATCACATGGAGGATTCTGTGTTCACACTTGGACTTTTTCAATGTAAAATGCATTGAGTATTACAGAGCCAATGTGTTCACAAAGAGTAAGACCACACAAATAGTAAACGGTTTTCACATCGGAGGCATCCACAAGATGGACTTAAAAAATGAAACATTAACACCCCGCCCAGAGCTTTAGGTCCTCCAGTCTGTATTCTCGGGTTAAATTGTATCCTAGTTTTACAAAAATGTCATATGACCTTGTTCATTTTGTGTGTAAGGGAGACTGTGAACATTTCCTTCAGCAAGACCAGAGCAGTGAGTGGCTGATGGGACTGAAATTCAGACAACCTCCATCTAGACCAAATCTTAGAACTATATTATTCCGTATTTCTGGCTTGAAGGTAGAGATGCAAATGAGTGAACTGCTAGCTTTGCTGATCGCTGTGGGAAATTCTTTCAGCTGACAGAGTGGTAACCTGTTAAAAATGAGGATTTTTAAAAAGACAGGTTCTAAGAATACAATAGACAGTCCCCTTTCTTACCTGTCCACTGTATTAACATGACCACCATTCAGCTGACACAGGGACAGATCAATGAAATGCTAACACAGTGTGATTTAGGGGGGATTAAATGTTTTCATTGATTCTTTAAGAATTTCACATAGTGTGTTCTGATCATGTTCAGAACCACTTTCCCGTCTCTGTCATACTAACCACCCAACTTAATGTCTGCTATTATTATTTATTTCTTGTTTTAAAAATATTCAAGTTTACTAAGCAATTTTTGTATATTTTTTATTTTTTAGAAGAAGCATTTCATTACAGCTTTAACATACTCAGTAACAGTTTCCAGAGCAAAGATACATCTCTTTCAAAAGTGGCTATAAAATTTTTAAGTTCACTGTTGAATTACTACACTTATACAGTATTGAACTCAGTATAAACCCTGTAAGGCATAAAATTGAATGAGTTTTTACTTTAAAAAAGATCTCCATTTCCTTTTAAAATAAACTGTTTCTTACAGAAAGACTCATTGTTTTTGCTAATAACGCTGTGATGCTAGCGCATGTATCTCTGTATATATCTGATTAATACTAGTCATCATCGGTTGCACTCGAATCCTTGGCACATGTATACGTCTATAAAGTCATCAGGAAGATTTCAATGGTAATGTTTATCACCTCTACTAATTAACATGATGTAAGTTTTTATGCTTCCTCCTCAAATATAATTTTAAAAGTTTAACTGTCATCAGCTTTGCCGCCAAATTGGCATAAAACTGAACTTTCATATCTGCTCAGAGAAGTCGCTGAGGACTCCACGGTATCAATTTCATTTTGTAAAGCCTTCTTGGCTTCTTCTAACATTTCCTGGGTTTGTTCTTGGTTAATGAAAACATCCCAATTTGGTGAAGAATCATTGTGCAGTCATGGTCTGCAAGCATGACGTCATCATGGTTTGTGAGCATGACATCAATCCCAAGCATTCTCTAAACTCTGGAGAGTTGCTTCTTTTTCTTCCGTTTCTTCCTCTGACTCTGTGCTCTACTTGTATTCTGTACAAATTTGTTTAATTTTTGTTGATCTTAGAAAGTAATACTGACATCTTCTGCAGAAATCTTCTTTCTTTCAAATATTTTCATTGATTCTTTGAGAATTTTACACAGTATCTTCTGATCATGTTCAGAACCTCTTTCCCGTCTCCACCATACTAACCCCCCACCAAGATGGTGACCACCATCTTGAATTCACAACCATTTTTTAAAGGCCCATCAAGTGTAATTTGTGCTCCCAAAATGCTCTTGGGTTTGGGTCCATCCCTTGGACACTGTCAACCTACCAAGGGTCACACTCTTAAAAGAAGCAGGTCCTCATCCCATTAGTCATCAATTGCCAAGAAATTCTCAGCTAAGGGCTTCTTGGCCACCCGAACTTCCATGCTGGGTTATTATCTGACTTGGCCTTGAGCAGGTCTTGTGCACACTGTCACAAGCACTGTGGGTTCATATATGCAACTGTACTGTTGTGTCTAGAAAACACTGTTTCCTTGTATTCATCTACCTCCTCTGGCTCTTACAAATTCTCCTCCCAAGCCCCTTTGCAATGACCTCTGAGCCTTAGAAGGAGGTTACCCAGCTATGAACCCCGAGAGGTACAATCATGACTAACCTAGCACAATGTCCCCACTGGTACAATGGCAGTACAAACGGCAGAGTCACAAGATGGCATCCATAATATACCCTGTTACCAGGGCTACCAACAATAGTTACGTAGGTCACAGGCCACAGGTGAGAATTTAATATTATTTTTCTAAGTAGACATAGTATTAGACTGACTCCTAGTGATTTATTTTTATGCCCATAGATTAGTGCCTCTCTCAAATGTCACCAGAGAATTTTCTTGCAGCATATGATAATTAACACAAAGACCCACAACAGGTGAATAGACAGAGTGTAAGAGAGACTATGGCAGGCTCAGCTCTGAATTTGACAAAAATATTTTAAAGGGTTTTTGTTTTTCTTTGCTAGCAGGCCTTATTGAGGGGTAAGATCCTCATAGTTAGGCCATTCAAGGTACTCCTAGTTTACTAAGAATGTTGTCAATGCATAGTAGTGACTGTAACACTACACATTGCAGCAGTTTAAGCCTTAACTTAAGAGTTTAGGAATGTGGCTAACCAGAGACGTGGATTGTAACTTAATGATCTGCATCAGAGTTATGATGTATGAATACTCTGAACCCTAGTTCTACCAGGGCACAACTTTATAATTTATATACCACTTAGGTACTGAAAGGATTTGTAATAATATACCATAAAATATAAATGAACAAGGTTATCAAAGCAGAAACAGAGTGCTGACATTCAAGAGATTACTTGGTTTAGCTTTCTCCCATACATTATTCATTGGATGGATAATACCAACAGGCACCTTTAGAGATTTTTCCAGACCTGTGCTTTCTGAGATCATCTTCTGGGTTGTCTATCTTAGAGGAAAGAAAGAAGGTTTATGTTTCATATATAAAATACACCTCTTTGCCTCTGGAAGACCATAATCGGTTCTTAAGACAAAGTAGTAAAACCAGTACCTTAACATAAATGTTTTTTCAAAATCCCATTCACACTCACCTTTATTTTGTTTTTTGACATCAAGCTAAGTTTGAACACACTCGGAAAGAAGTAGAATTGGAGCCAAGAGAGTTAAATTCCCTGTGAATCACAAAGGGGACTAGAATGTGATGACCCAACCTGAGAACTTCTTTCACCCTTTGGAGACAGTCCTGCTAGAGGGACCTCAGCAGATCCTGTGCCCAGGACTCCATGTAGCTGAGCTCCACTTCAGCTGTAGGATTCACCTGTCTCTTTGAGCACGAACATTTGTGTGATCTATATTTAATTTATTTAATCTACGCCCTTCCCTTGTTTGGGGGAATCTACCCTGTGGCTCCCCCCACTGACTTTTGGCAATTGTTTAGGAATAGTACACAGATTGACTCTTTAAGTACTCTAAATATTCCATGTCAAAAGATTGTGTGATGTTCTCTAAATATCCTTGAGACTGGTGACTGTGACCAGCTCACACTAGCCCCACACGCCCTTTCTCAGTGCTGTGAATCACCTGACTCCCCCTTGTGTGCAGTGGCCTTCATCCTGGCTCCGGGTTTGACCCATGGCCTTGCAGCCCTTATCATCTTACCAACCCTTCTCTAAAGGAAAACACTACATTTTCTACACCAAAGAGTGAAAATTTCATGAGGTAAATAAAAGAGAATCTATGATTAAGAATTTCATCTTCCAAAAACTTATGGTTTGGGCCTAAGTGAAAGCACTATTTATGACAATATATAAAACTAAGTCATTGTGAACTTCCCGTATGCAAACTCCACAGAAACAGAAGTAGTGATTACAGACTTTGCAAGCAGAGTGATCTCAGATCAAATGCAGGATCACTATCTAGCCACCAAGAGCCCAGGTAAGTTATATGAGTGAGCTAAGCCCTAACCTACATCACTGGGAAATGTGACTACATTATCTGCTTGTGTTGTGAAGAACTTTAAGAAACAGGTGAATCATTTCTAAGACACACGAGGTCACTGAGAAAGCTTTAAGAATGAAAAGTGACCCATTTTTGTTGCTCGAAAGCACATTTTTCTCCATCCTTCCCATCTTTTTGTTTCATTTTGGTTTTTGTTGGTTGTTTTTGGACAGGGTCTCCCTAGTCACAGCCCACCTGGAAGTCACTGGAAGTCATCCTTCTCATCTTAACCCTTGGGTGTTATTGTACTTTAAATGCTTCATAAATCAACTGAAAAATATGTTTTT
The DNA here is from genome assembly GCF_000622305.1 of Nannospalax galili. Taxonomy (NCBI): domain Eukaryota; kingdom Metazoa; phylum Chordata; class Mammalia; order Rodentia; family Spalacidae; genus Nannospalax; species Nannospalax galili. Next base: position 121,731 of record NW_008348667.1, on the reverse strand, counting down.
ATTCTGAGGCACTCTCTTCAGTGGTGCAAATTTTATTTCACAGATGCTTCTTGAGAGCAGTGTTAGTAATCAGAAATGCGGGCAAATCGTCCTAACTGTACTTACTAACATCACTCAGGTAAATATATTATCTTAGAAAACTCTGCTTACTGGTGAACAGGAGACTTGAACTAGACACCTAGGAGTTTCCTGAACTGAAATGAAGATGGATGCAGGCCATTTAGATATCCAGGTGTGCACAAGGGACTCTTTGGAGAGCCAATTCTACAAAACACTTGCAAGTGAGATTCAGAAACAGGCAAAATCCTGGGTTCTCACGAAGCTTATACTCAAACAGAAGCCTGGCTTCACAGGTTGTATTAGTTTCTTTCCTATTGCTGTGAAAAAAAATACCATAACCAAGGAAACGCACTTTTAAAAAGAGTTTATTTGAGCTTATGGTTCCAGGTAAGGGTCCATAACGGTGGGGAGGCATCGCAGCAGAGGTGTCTGAGCAGAATGCCAGGTGATCACGTCTTCAAGCACAGAGAAGCAGACAGAGATTGGAAATCTGAGAAGGCTTAAGAACTCTCAAAACCAGTGCTTCCTTCCATGTATTCAGACCTTCCAGAACCTCCCAAAACAGCACCACTAACTGGGGGGAAATGTCCAAACACTTGGAGCCTGTGGGAGACACTTTCGTTCAAACTACCACATGTGTATGTGTCCCAGGCAAAACAGACCATGGGAGGTGTGAAGTGCTGAAGCAGTGTGACCACGGCGCTAATTCAAAAGCACTGGCACAGCCCCTGTCCATGGGCCCAGAACATGACTGACAATGGATGGATGGATGGATGGATGGATGGATGGATGGATGGATGATAGGTAGATATGTAGATGTTAGGTAGGTAGACAGAAACGATAGATAGATGATAGATAGATGAAGATAGGTGATAGATAGATGATAGATAGATGAAGATAGATAATAGATAGATAGATAGATAGATAGATAGATAGATAGATGATAGATTGATAGATGAAAGATGATAGAAGTTTAGATATAGATGATAGATAATAGATGATAGAGATACAGAGCGTATTCATATGATGAAAAGGTTTTGTCAAATCTGTAACATCGAGTTTCTCTGAAGTCGATAACTCTGCTTCTCTCTCCAGACACTGCATGTACTCAGCTTTTCACCAGCTAAGGTTTGGCCTGGACGTGCATTTGTCCTCGGTTTAGTGACACATTCTTCTCCTGCCTTCAGCCCCATGCATTCCATTTTCAGTATCCAAACAGAATTGATTCCTAGGTCGTCTATTGTCCCCTGTGCTTATAAACCTGGAACAGCAATATTGAGGTGGTGGGGTCAAAATTCCCACTGCTTCCGGGCACAGTGGCTCTGGACAGGAAACCCAGCAGCTGGGCAGGCTGGGCCAGGAGGATCAAAGATCAAGACCAGCATGGTCTACAGAGTGAATGCAAAGCCAACCTGGCAAAGTAAGATCCAGTCTCAAAATAAAAGGTAGCAAAGGGCAGAGGCAGAAGATCATCACCGGACCACTTGCCTAGCACACCAAAGGCCAGAGATTCAGTCCTAAATACTAAAACCAAAGTGGCATTGAAGTATGAACAGGTTCATTGGAGTGCAGCAGGTGTTCTTACAGGAGACATGATGGTCTTATAGAGAGACATAACTTTGTAAAAGGAAGCAAATACCTGAATCCCTATTAAATTCTATTTTTGTATAATAGATGCTCAGAAGAGCATTTTAACAAGAAAGCTCTGGGATATAACTTGTATATAGGCCCTGTATCTCAAGAATGTTCCAAAACTTGAAACATCCAGTAAAGGGCAGTCAAGCCATTTGACTCAGCTCTGACATCTTTACCAGGCTTCTCCTAACCCTTTTCACAAGCTTCAATCCCCTCTTCTCCCTCTATGTGACCTGGCTTTTCCAGCCCAACTTACACATTTAAAGGACAGTAAATATTGTGATAGTCTGCCCAGGAGGATGCAGAAAAAAGCCATCTTTGAGTAGGACAGAAAACCACTTACCACTTGGAAGGACTTCCTCAGAAATCACATTAGGGTTTGGTGTTGTAGAATGGACGAAGAGCCTCATATATAATTCTTAAATCTTGTGCTCCCAGCACTAGCCCATGCCCCGTAGCTGTTTCTTACTGGGACACTCATGTTGGTTCATGGAAGACCTTATCTTAGAAGAACTTGGTGATGATCAGCTTTAAACCACCCCAGGCTGGGATAATGGAGGGCTATCTCCTATTTGGATGAAAGTGGGGTCCTTACATTTTATTTTGCTGGTTTGGTAGTCTTTACTTGACCCAGATCCTCAGTTTCAGAGTCTCAGGGTTCATCTTATCAGGAGTTTTTTTCCTTACTCTGTTTGAGCAGCTCTTCCCATTCAGAGGTCTACTGGGGATTATGGGAGCAAAAGGTGCTGTCAGTCATGGGAGCGAACAATACTGTCAGTCATAAAGAAAGTAATGGGAGTTGAAGCTCGACTTTGCCTCTCTGTTAATAACTGTCCTCTTTCCTCAGATCACAGTCCTTCTCAGACTCAACATCTATGTAACACAGATTCTAAGTACTAATTTGCTTGGTTATTGTATGGACTAGATCTAATGTGTAATTGGTATGTCTATTCGGTTATTACAAACTCTCATTGTTGCTAGCTATTCCTTTTATACAATTTTTAAAAGTTTTTTATTTTATGTGTACAACTGTGATGCCTCCATGTATGTAAACACACTGGTGTTACGCAGTGTACACAGAGGTAGAGGAAGGCGTCAGATCCCCAGGAACTAGAGTTATGGACAGGTGTTAGCTACCATGTGGGTGCTGGGATTTGAACCTGGGTCCTCTGAAAGAGTAAACAGTGCTCTTAACCGCTGAGCCATCTCTTCAGCCCCCAACCCCTGGTATTCTTATCAGTTTTATCATCTATTAAGATGATTCCGGGGTCAAAAGCATTAATTTTTAAAATGTTAGATATATATTATAAACATGTGTCCATTCTAATTCCAAAAGACAGTTCACACACACACACACACACACACACACACACACGCACACACACACACACAAATGGTCTATTTGTCCTTTTTTAATCTCCTCCTAGCCCAGATGACGCTTATGGAATACAAGGTGGTCACCAGCAGAAAATAACTTGACTCAGCATTTCAAAAAGTGCTTGAGCCCAGACATCCAAAGATTGAAGGAAGAGAAAAAGCCATAGCAAGAGAAACAAGACTCTCACAGGAGTGGTGGGTGACCACCTGACCACAGGGCAAGCCTGAACTCTGGGATAATGGGCTGATTTGGTCACGCCCCCTCCCATTCCTATAAAGTCTGCTGGGTGAGATGGCAGGGAAGACACACTTAGGGGTTTAATTTACTGCCTTCTCAGATCACAGACTCTATGAAAAAGAGACCTTAAGTCTCAATTTCTGCCTCTGATCAGTGGCCTCTGTATGGCAGGCCTCATGGGCTCAGATATCCCACCTTCAGAATCTTTGATTATAGGAGGCTATGGGGAATGAGGGAGTGGAGATTGTACAGTGAAGCGAGGGGAGAAATTAACCTATAGGGTTCTGAATATTTGTGCAGCCCCCTCAGATCCACCCACTGACTATCATTCACCTGGATGATGTCAGGAGGTAAAGCCTTTGGGAGCTGAGTAGGTGGTGGGAACTCTGCCAACATCAGTGAGGTTGGCATCCCACGAAAGAATCCCCAGACAGGGGCCTGCCTTCTTCTCCCACGAAGAAATTGGCAGTGTGCTGCAGAAGACGACCTTCATCAGGACTGTCTGCAGCCACTTGTGCTGCTTTCTGCCAAATGCCTGCCTACAGTGGCTTGTTTCTCTCTTCTGTAACGTTCGAACCGCTGTCGTCCAGGGAACTATATTACTAAGCTCATTGGTTTAGAGTTAAAGTTCTGTTCATGAGTCCACAGAGACAGGAAATACATTCAGAGGCCTTTAAACTCAGTTTTTCAAACATTTCAAATAAATTCAATGATCGCTTTTTAAACTAGTCTAAGATGTCTCTACTGAGCCAGTAGGAAAGTGTGTATTTTGTTGAATATTATAGAGGCTCTGCCAAGCACAGGTAAAATAAATAAGCATTTCAATTCACTTAGGTTTTCCAGATGATTAACCTTGACACCTGAGCAACTGCTAAGCATTCATGTTGCATATATGTGAGTTCTAGTTGGGATGCTGCAAACTCCAAATGAGTCACTCAGCCTCTGGAAGCATCGGAGCTACTCACTGTGCTTTCTTGTTGTTATGTTTCCAGTAGCTTTGATTTGGGAATTAGAACAGACTGGAGACTTCTCCAAAGTTGTATACCTCAGCTGTTTGAGGGCAATGTTGTAAGGATTGGTAACTAGGAAGAACAATTCATTAAAAATGATTGCAAAAATCAGTGGAAGAAATTATCTGGTTTCCTATAATTTTGTATTTGAACTTTTTTTAGAGAGTTCTATAATGGTATATATATGTATATATATGTGTGTATGTGTGTGTGGTGTATATACATATATATATGTATATATGGCTGTGTTTTTTTTTATAATTTCCTATTACTTCCCTTCCAAACACAGAACATCTCCTTCAGCAAACAGCACATCGAACAGGCCCAATGGGCATTTTTTAAAATTTTGAGGACTGCCGATCTACTCCATTTCTCTATCTACCCTAATCCCATTCCTGCTAGTCTCTGTCACACACTCTAATTCCTTCACCTCAGATGCCAGGACTTGCTTCCTGAACCAGACTAACTAAACACCCTACCATAGACCCCTAAGTCCCTCCCGAGGTGGTTCCCCCACTGCCAACTTCCCTGGCTCTGGGTCAGGCAGACAGACATGTTTGGCCAGGACTCTGATCATTCTACTACCCTGCGAGAACTTGAAACAATCAATTTATCCTCCACACCTGAACAAAAAGTAACTAAGCTACATAAAGACTATTAACATAACCAAAACTAAATTAAACCAAAGCAGAGTGGAAGCTCTCGTTGGACACAGAATCAACAAAGAGCATTCATATCCCCAAAGGCAATGCAAAAACAAGCAATACGAAAACCCAGGAAAATATGTCCCCAACAAAACCCACAAGTCCTACAGAAGGTACTATAATGGAAACCACCATGAAGAAACCAAAAAGGCAGAATTTAGAAGAACAATCATAGACACGATCAAAGAACTTCAAGAAAACACAAGCAACTCAAGAACTCAAACAGGAAAGGCACAGAGTTATGATGGAAGCCCAAGGATATACAAATATGTGGCTTAGTGAAATATCAAAAACAAGTCACTACTTGAAAAGCAAACTCACTAAAGAGATAGGAATAGTGAAGAAAACCCAGATGGAAACGAACACGGCACTAATTCAATAAACCAACTGGAAACAGCAGGAGAAATCTCACAAGCAGAGTGAATAAAACAGAAAACAGAACATCAACTTGAATGATAAAGTTGAAGATCTGGGCTCCTTAAGCAAAGGCCATGCAAAACTTAAAGAAAAACACCAAACAAACAAGCAAACAAAAAAACCATAGGAAATGTGGGATGACATGAATGGACCAAATCTACGAATTATAGGTGTATTAGTCAGGCTTCTCTAAAGAAACAGAACCAGTAGAATGAATATGTATAGAGATTTATCAGCTTAGCTCACAGGATAGAGTCCGAGTAGTCTAACAATGGCTGCACCGCACTGGAGAGGCTGAGAATCTGTAGTCGCTCAGTCCACAAGGCTGGATGTCTCAGTGGTCCCAATCTGGCGCTGAAGGTCTGACAAATTCCAAAAGATCAGCTAGTCTTCAGTCTACAGCAGCAAGACGAGCTCACCAGCGAGAGAGAAGGCAAGCATCAAGAAGCCTGGTGTTCTCCTCAGCCTTGGCCTTTTATACTGGCTGCCATCAGAAGGTAACACCCACATTTAGGGTGTGTCTTCGGCTTTAGATGATCCAATCAAGAAGATCTCTTTTATTTCAGTTAATCCCAGATCCAATCAAGTTGACAGCCAGGATTAGCCATCACAATAGGCATACAGGAAGAAAGATCTTCAATAGGATTGTAGAAGAAAACTTCCCTAAATTAAGGGAGATAGACCTACAGAGATTCAAGAAGCACAGAGAACTCCAAATAAACATGACCAGAACAGAAACTCCCCATGGCATATCATAGTAAGAATATTAAATGTACATAACCAAGAGAGAGTACTGAAAGCTGCTAGAGAAAAACTACAAGCTACATATAAAGGAAAACCCATCAGAATAAAAGCTGACTTTTCAATGCAAACTATGAAAGCTAGACAAGCCTGGACCAAAGTATTCCCAGTTCTAAACAACCATGGATGCCAACCCTGAATACTTTATCCAACAAAACAATTTATCAAGGTCTAAGGGAATGGAAAATTTCCCATGCCATGAATAGACTTAAAGAATTCATCTCATCCAAACGAGCCCTCTAGAGATATTTGAAATGATACAAAGGACTAAAGAAAGGAATGATCACACCCAAGAGGCTACAGAAAGAAAATAAAGGTATAACAACAGAAACACAAATTAGGGTCACAAACACAAAAAAAATAAAATGACAGTATCCAACACACACTGTTCAATAAGAACACTATCAATGGCCTCAACTCCCCTGTCAAAAGACACAATGGTGCAATGGATCAAGAAAGAAAACCCATCTTCTGTTGTCTTCAAGAAACTCATCTCACCTTCAAGGATAGATACTATCTCGGGGTGAAAGGGTGGAAAAAATGTTCCAAGCAAATGGCCCTATGAAGCAAGTAGGGTCTCTATTTTAATATCTAACAAAAATGGACTTCAAATTAAAACTCATCAGAAGAGATAAAGAGAGTTACTTAATTCTAATCAAAGGAATAATCGACCAAGAAGACTTTAGTCATAAACATATATGCACCAAACTCTGGAGCACCCAATTTTGGGACTATAAAACAGAGATTAACCCCAACTCAGTAATAGAACAAGACTTTAGTGCCCCACTGTCTTCAATAGACTGGTCGAATGGACAAAGAATAGGAAGGGGGATATCTAAATCAAGTGACGTATTACATGAAGTGGACCTAACGCATCCTACTGCAGAGATCCCTGTACATCCATGAGTGTTGCCGCTCTCCACAACAGCTAAGAATGGAAACCGCCTCAGCGTCCCTCAGCTGGTAAACGGATGAGGGAACTGTGGGGGATATCTAAATCAAGTGACGTATTACATGAAGTGGACCTAACGCATCCTGCTGTAGAGATCCCTGTACATCCATGAGTGTTGCCGCTCTCCACAACAGCTAAGAAATGGAAACCGCCTCAGCGTCCCTCAGCTGGTAAACGGATGAGGAAACTGTAGCACAGCCACTATGGAGTCTGCTCAGCTGTAAGAAAAGATGAAGTCATGAAATTTCCCAGTAAACGGGTGGGACTGCAGAGTGTTATGTAAGTCAAGTAACACAAATGCAGAAAATCAAGGGAGCAGTCTGCTCAGCTGTAAGAAAAGATGAAGTCATGAAATTTCCCAGTAAACGGATGGGACTACAGAGTGTTATGCTAAGTCAAGTAACACAAATGCAGAAAATCAAGGGAGGTGTGTTCTCCCTCATTTGTGGATTGCAGCACCAATCCCTCATATGTGAGTATATAAATTCTGAGGTAACACCAGGAGCCAGGAAAAGGGAACCAATACGTGGAGGTAAAGGAAAAGAAATAACTTGAAAGGGGGATAGAAGGGAGGTAGGAAAAGTGAGAGTATTTGGCAGGGAGGAGAGGAGGGAGGTATATGCAAGGGACCATGGTGTCGGGGAGGGAGGGAAGTCAGGAGAGGGAGGATGGTGGCAGGCAGGTGGCATTCAGGGGAGGGTGGAGTATATGGGGGCACTGTGACAGGAGGGAGGGAGAAGGGAGGCCAGATGGGAAAAAATAGTGGAGGTGAATGAATTTGGGGGGGCAGGAAACCTGGAGGGAAAAGTGATGGCCTAGAAACCCCATGAGAAATGCACATACAGTGTCTGAACAGTAATGTGTATGTGTACCTGGGAGCTGCTTGGCAAGGAACACAGTGCCAGACAGAAGAGACCTCCCTTTGAGTGGGTGGTGAAGGTGGTCCGGGAGACTCCCAAAATAACATAGGCTATTGCCAAACCTCTTGGTTATCTCCAAGAACTAGTAGAGATAAGATCCTACTGCTGAAGACAGGACGTGCTTATACAGGGCTTGAAGCAATGGAGCAGGAACTGACCTGGGAGCCTTCTAACTGAAGCTTGGCTATCATAATACTAGATGATGGTATGCAAACTGCCAAGGGAGAAATACAATCAATGGTTCAACTGAGCCTTGAAGCCTAATAACCATAACGACCTGCATGGCAAACTACCTCTATTGGTCAGTAGTGGCACTGTTATTAGGGGGGAGCAATCAACAGCTATCTAATTGGATTTAAAGCCCTTTCAATGGGAAGGAAATCATGGGTGGTACTGTAAACTCAGCCAAATACACATGGCAGGAGAGGACATAGATCCTAGAGGAAAC
>NW_008348667.1:98421-112307 GCF_000622305.1 Nannospalax galili | reverse complement strand
GAGAGAGAGAGAGAGAGAGAGAGAAAGGGAGGGAGGGATGGAGGGACGGAGGGAAGGAAGGGAGGAAGAAAGGAAAGAATAAAGAAACAGCGAGCTTTCAGTGGGTACTACATACAGTGGACTGGGCAGTCTGATGGTCCATGGGACTCTCTCTGTAGCAAGTCTTCACCCAAGACTCTTTGGACGGCCTTGATATATTGAACACATCAAACTGATGGTGTATGCGAGGTTTTGAAAAGGACTGAGAAGCACTCGGTCCTGTTAATGTTAAAGAGAATGGCTGTGGACACTGAGCAGAGGACAAATATTTGCACAGAATCATTCTGTGCCAATTCCTATCCAGAGTGCACTTCATTTAATTAATGATGTCAGCAAAAATAATAATTGTAGGATTTGGGTATTATTAATCTCTCATTTTTATGACATGAAGAAGGTTAAGTAACCTTTTAAAATTCATGTTTTGGGGACTGGAGAGATAGCTCAGCAGTTAAGAACACTTACTGATCTTGCACAGGACCTGATTTTTTAAAAAATATTTTTGATCTTTTATAATTTCATACAACAGTTCTTAATCAAATTTAGATCCCTTCCCCAACCCATACCTCCCGCCCCCCGCCTCCCACCAGACCTCATGTATTCCATCATACATGTTAAATCCTATCCACTCAGGCATTTGTACCCAGATGTCCTTCAGTGTAAATTTGTCCACGGGAGTCCAGTCAGCCCATCTAGAGATCGTATGTGAGGCACACTCTCCCTCATCCAGCAGCAGTTAGTCTCTAACAGTTCTCAGTCTAGTGCTGGCTTGCCACCTACTTCTCTTCTCCCATTTTGGGCTCTTGTTTAGTTGAATTGACATGGGTCCTGTGCTTGATGCCACCACTGCCCACAAGTTCACATGGGCAAGCCTCCAGTGGCCTGGAAGCCTCTGCTTCCCTGTGTTCATGAACCAGCCCTGGCTCTTACAATCTTTCTGCCCCCTCTTCTGCAATGGTCCTTGAGCTGTGGATGGACGAGTTTCCACATAGGACTCCTGTCCTACACTCTACAGTCTATTTAAAACTTGGCCAGTTATGGCCTTCTGTGTGGATTGGACTCTGATGTAGAAGGACTCTTTTCTGGTGAGAGATGAGGGATGCATATAGGGTTAGATAGGACCTGAAATTTGTCAGGCAGCTAACAAATACCTGTAACTCTATCATCAGGGATGTAACACCTTCTAACTGGCCTCTGTGGGCACTGCACTTACACACACATACCACACACACATACCACACACACATAAATAAAAATAAATCTTTTAAAGTCACATATAAGGAAACTGGTCATCAGAGTTCGGATGACAGCCCATTAGAGGATTTGTAATCTACAGCAAGACCCTAGAACTCCGAGAAGAGTCAAATAGGATGGGAATTAGGACATTTTTGAAGGGTGGCTCTTCAAAAGAGACTGGTGTGCAAAACACAGGGTTTCCTTCAAGAGAGATTCTAAGGGAATTATTCACTACCAAGATGAGACTTTGAGCTCAGCCCACGATGGAAACGCAGACACTACGTATACTTTTAGACCCCTGGCAGTTTGGTCTCCCGGGTCTTAGAGAACTTGAGGAGAACACACCTGTGTATTTTTGCAAAGAGCTGAAGCTCTGTTATGTCTGCTGTGTGTTTGTGAAGCTTTAGAAAGAGCAGAGGGAGAGCTATTGATGCAGTCACAGCTGGCAAGCCTTTTATGCTACACTTCAGTGTGTTTTAACTTTGCTGCTTTGAAGAACAAAGTTTGAAACACTCTCTTCTTTGAGCAAATCCCCAAGCATTCTGAGAGTGACGTAACATTTTCTAGAGAAAAAGGAAACTCGGCCTAGGATGCCATCTGTATATTTATGTTTTTATACTTTATGAAGTAGACCGTCAACACCCTCACAAGTATTACATTATAATGGAAATGGATAAATGTACAGGTTTGGAGTCTAGCATACCTGAATGATCCCTCTACTTACCCATGATACAGAGGAGACAGCAAACCTCATACTGCATCTGAAATTTCTTCTTGAAATAGGAATCCTAATTATCATAAAGGAGAAAATATCATGAAATTGAAGGAATGATTACAGGTATTGGTGAGATAGAAAGGGAATCAATTTGTATGTGGTGGTAGTTGTAGGTGTGTGTTCATGTGGGTATGGGTGTGTGCATGTGTATATGTGTACATACAGAAGCTGCAGGTTTACATAGTGTTGTTCTCCACACCCTGCACCTTGGTTTTTGAGGCAGGGTCCCTCACTAAACTTGGGGAGCACTGATTTTTCCTAGTCTGCCTGGTCAGCGAGCTCCAGGTAACCACATCCATCTGTCATACAGTTCTGGAGTGATAAGTCTGAGCTTCCACACTTGACTTTCTACATAGGTGCTGGAAGTCCAAACTCAGGTCCCTGTGCCCCCAGTAAAGTGAGTGCTTTACTGACTGAACCATTTCCCCATAACAGTATATCAACTTTTATTTTCATGAGCTACACAGTAATTACAGTGGAAAATTTCAAAACTGCTGTAGTCATCAGTGGTTTGAAAATAAACCATCTATTGAAATACTTTAGGAGAAATATATACTAGGTATTTAACAAGACTCCTCCTGAAGACTTCCAAATGAACCAGGACATGGGAGGCTGAGGCAGGAAGATCACTGTGAGCTCAAGGCTAGCCTGGGCTACATATTGAGACCCTATGCCTAAAACAAGAACACATCACCCCAGTGTCTGTGCTGGAGACCCCAAGTTACTGATCACTTGCTAAGCAGCTTTAATGTATCTGGGATGGTGGTGGCCAGCTCTGTTACTGTAACACACGGCCCAGGTAACCAGGTTTCAAAGAAGAAAGCTTTACTTGGGCTCACAGCGTTAGTGGTTCCAGTTCATGACAGACTGATTGGCCCGTACTTTTGGCTTGTGGTGAGGCAGCACACCATGAGGGAAGGAAGTGGAGGAGCTGCTGCTCACCTCATGAAATAGATAAAGTAAGAGAGTCCGGCATCCCCAAATCCCCTCTAAGGACATTCCCCAATCACCTCAATTCTCCCATTAAACCACACCCTTAAAGTGTCCAGCTCTTCACAATGTGCCAAGCAAATGCAAGCCTTTTTCGGAGACACTGGGCCATTATCAACATCACTAATGTGCTTAGCCTTACAAGTGTCAGCCTCCTTTTAAAGGCTAATGACTCCAAACTGTTCAAATTGCTCGGCGGGCCAAATCATATTTTTGAAATGTCAACTATAATTGAACTTGGGGTCAAAATTAATCTGCAGAGTTCCCTGAGAGAAAGTCACAGATGCGGAGATACAATACCGTTACTCGCTCTGCCCCCTCAGCAAACCAGTGGTCCCCGGACTTGCTTCCCCAGTGCACAGGCCCCACAACCGTCCTCTAGGGTCACTTCATTATTAAGAGTGAAGTCTGAGTGTGTATCAGCCCCAATTCCAAGTGCTGGGTACACAGTGATGATTAGGACAGGTTAACTAGCCCAACCCCGTAGAATGTACACTTCAGTAGAAGAGAGACACCATTTTAAAAAAAGACAAAATTTATACTAACCAGAAAATGATAGATCAGAAAATGGCATGACTCAGCAAGTGAGCCAGGAAAGTCTTCCCAAGGAAAAACCTCACGAGCCATGTCCAGCATGAGTGTGAAATGTGGCCGCCAATGCAAAATATTTTTAAATTTTAACAGCATACAAATATCGGATGTGATTATGGCATTTTCAAATCCAGTGTGTACTTGGAGAATCTCTGTCCCCTCACTGCCCTGCCTGCTGCCCCTGAGCTCTCTTGTAACCCTACTTTGGACTCTTTTCTCCTTTCCATGCCCTTTGTGTCCTCCCACCCAAGCCCTGTCCTTCCACATCACCTATTTTTACCTTCTCTTGGTCTCTGTTCTAGGTTTTGGCTTTACTTATGTATAGGGACAGCATTCTTACATATGTCAGTTCTCTCCTTCCACTGTTTGGGTTCCAGGGATCAAATCCAGATCATTGGGCTTAGTGTCCAGCACCTTTACCTGCTGAGCCATCCCACTGGCTCCTCGTGTGTGTGTGTGTGTGTGTGTGTGTGTGTGTGTGCACATTAAAAAATAGTTTTTAACTATAAATATATTATATGGACAGATAATAAGACTATTCTCCTTTCATTTAGCTGAAAAGGGATGAGAGACAAGATTTTCTTGAAATTAAATTTTAAGCTCACCTGTTGAGGTTGACACTGATAATGTGAGATAAAGCCCAGTGACTGTTAGGCGAGAAATGGAACTCAGCTTATGGGAGCAGCCACTGGGATGGTGTCTGCATTTTGATTGAAAACATTCAGCGACTGCAAACTGGCAGGTACTGTCTGAAAATGTTTTCTTGTGACTGAAGGAAGGTGATGGTCCTGCCACAGCCCAGGGAGATGGCACACTCATAGGATGAGTGGTTATTGAGAGTCTCGGTCCAGGACATCAGGGGCCTTGGAAAACTACTGGAGCATAGAGTTTCTACAGAATGGTTGTTCTAGACAACAATTCTTCTCAAATGACTTGAAAAACATAAACCCCCGTGTATTTTGAGCCACACGGAGCAGCCACTGGGATGGTGTCTGCATTTTGATTGAAAACATTCAGCGACTACAAACTGGCAAGTACTGTCTGCAAATGTTTTCTTATGACTGAAGGAAGGTGATGGTCCTGCCACAGCCCAGGGACATGGCACACGCATAGGATGAGTGGTTATTGAGAGTCTCGGTCCAGGGCATCAGGGGCCTTGGAAAACTACTGGAGCATAGAGTTTCTATAGGACGGTTGTTCTAGACAACAATTCTTCTCAAGTGACTTCAAGAACATAAACCCCCGTGTATTTTGAGCCACACATGCTTACCTATACTCAGACAGACACACATACATGCACATAGAAATAAAAGTAAATCTTTTAAAAGGGCCTATGGTATAGAGAAGACAAAATGCTCAGTGGTCAAGGGCACATATTACTGTTACGTAAAACCTGAGTTCAGGGCTGGAGAGATGGCTCAGCAGTCAAGAGCACTGACTGTTCTTGCAGAGGACCTAGGTTCAGTTCCCAGCACCCACATGATGGCTAACAACTGTGTGTAACTCCAGTTCCAGGGGATCTGACATTCTCTTCTGGCCACCAGAGGCATTGTACGCACATGATGCAGTTGCATAAATGCAAGTAAATGACTCATATACATAAAATAAAACTTAATAAATATAACTTTTTTAAAAGATCCCAGTTCAGGTCCCAGAACCCACATCAGGCAGCTCACACTGCTTGTAACTCCATTTTCAAGGGATCTGATGCTTTCTTCTCTCTCTCATAACTAGCATTCCTGTTTATGTGAAATCATATGAAACAATACTCCCTTTTACCCTACCCAGAAAAGCCTCGTCTGGCAAGGGTAGATCATGGGACTGTCTCTGGACCCAGTTTTACCCTCGGGTTACTGAGTTCCTGCATTGTTAGCGGGAAGGCTGGTTTCTTCCTACATGGGCAGTGGGCGCCAATCTCAGTGAAACCCAGGATACAATGTATCTCCTTTTAGGACTAGGTTAAAATAAAAATCACACAGTGTTACCATCTACTGTGGAGGTGTTCCGTGAAATGTGTCTAAACTTTTCATTGTGCAAGGTGAGAAAGACCTGGAGAGCAGCTGTCCAATACAGTTCCTAGAGTCTACTATAGTACTGTGTATGTGAGAGAGTTCATAGATAGCTCTGAAGTGTTCTTGTATAAGCAGAATAAAAGCAGAAAAATTCAGAGGCTTAGAAAATCTTAAAGGCGATAGATACATTAATTACCCTGATAATGGTGATAGATCCACTGGTGTTTATATGGTCAAACATAAAATTGCACACATTAAATATGCACACCTCTATGTATTAACTGCATCCTAATAAATGTACCAAAATACTCAGTAATAGAGAACATAGGCCTGTGTCAAATGGAAGTACGACATCGCATTGTAAGGATTACATCTGTCTGTCTGTCTGCCTGCCTATCTATTACAGAAAGTAGAAGGGGTTCATTTTGGAAGATAGAGGGTATTACTTAGTGTGGGGGACGTGAGACACAAGTGAGGCAAATGTGGTAAAGGTACGTGTTACAGGGAATGAAATGCCATGAAAGTCATCACCTGTACAATGAGTGTCCGCTGGTGCGATTATCAAAAAGAACAGAGCACACAATAGAGATCTGTAGTGCAGTCATTTCTGTGAACAATTTCTATGGTCTTCATTTTACCAATAAAAATTTATATCCTTCCACATTACAAAGCATATTCACTGTTTTAACAGGAACCCACACCCCAAAACATATATCAACTATGGTGGCACCAAGTTCAGTTTCAAAGTTCAACACCAAATGGAAATCGGGTTAGAGTTTCTCAGCTCTGGTCTTGAATGTTACGGCTCTTGAACAGAGTTTCTCTCAATCTGAAGACTTCTGAACTAAGGATGTTTCTGTGCCCCGAATCCCCCAAAAGAACGGATATCTACATGGTAGTATCAGTGGGTCACACCAAAGTCAATTCAATTCCAAGGTGTTGCTTTTCCAGAATACCTATTGGCATTTGGGGAAGATCGATGAAGAGGGACTGAACAGGAATTTAAGAAGGATAACGGTGCTTCAGTGTAAACTGTGAAAAGTGAATGTCACTCATGTGAACCAAGCACAGTTGTTGACATAAATAACTTTGGAAAATAGTGTCCCAAGAGCAACTCTGCATAAAACACATTACCTGAAATCTTATTTCCTTAGGTGCACAGACTAGCAATTCTGAAACTGATTTATGAGGTCTGCAGTAGTGCAAGCTGAGTCATAAACACATGAAGTTGGGCAAATGCATCAACGCGCTGTGACGTGGTGGAGGGGACAACCACCTTCCTGCTGTTACCTGGGCTTAGACGACTCCTCCTCCCACCACTGGCTGGAAAACATTTTTACCTTTCAAATTTCAGCCTGTGTCTTCTTGAAAGAGGCACATTTCCTACATCTGGACTGCATAGTTTGTGCTGGATGTAGATTACTGTCCTTTGTTAGGTGAAGGAAAGCTGTTGCTTTACTAGCTAGGAGGCCACTGCACTCTACTCTGAACCCACAGTTGAAGAAGACTTCTTCTGGATGCTGGCTCCAAGATGAAGACTGATTCCAACTATCCAAATGCAATTCTGTGGTACCAGTACCCAGTGTCCACCATGACCACACAGGATCAACTAGGCCAACACAAGTTTGGAATGGTGGAAAGAATGGTCAAAAAAAGGACTACACTGCTCTCTTGGAGTTCTGAAGGTAACAGGATGCTGTTCCAGTGATCAGCTTTATCACGTATTGCAAAACTCCTTCAAGGATGAAGTTTGCATGGTGGGTAACTAAGAATGAAGCGAGTTAGTGTCTCTTGTAATCACAGTCTTTTAGATAATATTTTAATTTATCCATTGATAATTTCATACAATATATTTTGGTTGTACTCCTATGCCCTCCCTCATCTCTCCTCAGATACATGCACACCTCACTAAACCTCCCTCACTTCCTGTCCTCTATTATATTTTTTGTTAAGAAATATGGAGTCTAATTTGTGTCCCCAAATAATTCTGGATGTGGGGCCATCCCCTGGAACTGATCAGCCTACTAGGGGACAGAACCTTAAATAACACCGAGCTTTCCCCTCCCAGCAGCTTGAGATTGCCAACAGTTCCTCAGCTGAGGTGGGTCTTCTTGTCCATCTCCCCTCTCCCCACAGGGCCTTTGTCTGGCTTGGGCTTGCACAGGACTTGTGCATGCCATCACAGACACTCTGGGTTCATGTGTAACCCCACTGTCGTGTCTGGAAAACACCATTTCCTTATAGTTTTGCACTACCTGTGACTTTTACAATCTGCCCACTCCTCCACAATGGTCTAAGAGACTTAGGAGGAGGAAAGGAAATTATAAGGGTCCCATTTAGGACTGAGCATGCTGCAGGCTCTTATTTTAGGCATTTTGACACCTTGTGGATCTTTGGATTAATCATCATTTGCTATAAGAAGAAGTTTCTCTGGTAAGAGCTAAGAGAGTCAATTATCTATGGGTATAATAAGTCACTGTGACTCAATTGAATGCTATGTCCATTTAGCAGACAGGCCTGTGACCTGTCTAGACTCGGGTTCTTGGCCCTGATAACAGTCCCAGGTATGGAGGCCATTTTGTGCAGTGGCCTTAAATCCAGTCAGGAGGTGGTTGGTTACTTTCATATCATTCATGACACTACTGCACCAGTGAGCCTAACTTTTTAAGCCAGTGGTATTGAAGCTCACAGGGTTCACAGCTGGGCTAGGTTGACGATTGTTTTTCTCTACCTGTAGTATGCATAGCACCATCCAGCACTGTGAAAACGTTTTAATTTCCAACAGACTTTAGTGGTCTCTCCTTCCTGATTATAATGATAAAGGCAGAAAACACAGGCCTCACTGGATGAGTCAAAGAAACTATGTACTATTTCAAAAAAAATTAGCTGGTGTTCAAGATTTTCCCATCTTATCAAATTTTTGTAACAGCAGGTAAGAGCACTGGATGTTCTTGCAGAGGACCCGGGTGCGATTCCCAGCATCCACATGGTGGCTGACAAACATCTCTAACTCCAGTTCCAGGGGATCCAACATCTTCTCTGACCTCTGTGGGCATTGCATGACAGGGGTGCACTTACATGCAAACATGCAATACACTCAATACATATAAAATAAAATAAAAGCCATAAATAAAATATTTAAAAACTCCTTTAAATATTAAATAATTTTTGGTGGAAGTTCTGAGGATTGAACACAGGCTGTTTCCTCAGCCAGAATAGATACCAACTCAATATTAAATATTCTTGGCATTAGCATTACCAAACTTCTTCCCAGAAAAATTTTCTGATGGTCTATAGAGTTAAAAACTCAGACATGGAAATCAAAACTTATTTAAAATATTATATCTAAAATTTCTTCTGGGTGGTGCATATGCATCCAGATCCTCTTCCCTTGGGCCCTACAACAACTGAAGTACAATTTTGCCAAACTGCAGCCTGGGAAACCAATGAGTTTGTTGGGCTTACTTGCAGAGCAGTGGGTGAGGATTCACTTATAGACTAGACGGGTGGGTGCTCCCCACCTAAGGCCACTGGAAAGTCCCCATCCAGTGTGCATTGCAACTTCCCAGCAGTCAGCCAGGTGTGGTGGCGCACACCTTTAATCCCAGCACTCTGGAGGCAGAAGCAGGTGGATCTCTGAGTTCAAGGCCAGCCTGGTCTACATAGTGAGATCCAGGACAGCTGGGGCTACAGGGAGACCCTGTCTCAAAAAGACCTAAAATAAAATAAAATAAAATAAATAAAGACCAACTTCCCAGCGGTCGTACAAAATGGCATGAGAGCTTACCTAGGTCTTTCTCCACTCATGGACCAATAGCACCTCTCCCTCATGCAGCTATGGTTGACTGGACAGTTGGGAGGTGTGGCTGACTCTCCCTGCCTCATCCTTTCATGTGGAGGGTCAACAGTCAACAAGTTCATGATAATCCTAAGCAAGCAGGTACAGCCAAGCTTGGGAAGGTGGTGTCTGTCCATAGCTTGCCAGTCCTATGCAACAAATACATAGTTCTTTCATTTTTACACTTAAAATATATGTCATTGAACTCTACTGATTTCAATGAGAGGCTGTAAAGAAAACAACTCAGTCACAAACTACTGAATTTTCAGTCCTTAACTGATTACAGCAAGAGACATAGAAAATACTGGATTCTTTCCATCTATAAATGTCTTCACGTGATTACTAATTCTTAACGTATCTGTACTCTTAGTACCAAGGCAATTCAAAGTTGAGGACTGCAGAGGCACTTGACTTTTCTGAGGTGTCAATTGCAAAGAACCACACTTAACGCTGCCGTGAAGTAAGATTTTCTAAATTGTTTAACTTAATTTTGTCAGGCTTATTATACTAACACCACTCTCAAAATTTAAAAGTCAGCTCAATTAAAAATTCAGGTGAACATTTGAGATGATATATTAGAATGAAAGAATGGATGTAAAAACAGGATCTGTAGTTATATTTTGTTCTTTGGTCAAACACATGATGGTCCTGTTCTACTAGAACATTCTCAAATCAAAAGAAAATTTTAATCAGTATAGGTGGCATTTCAGGAACAGCAGACCACAGAACAAAAACTTCCTATTCAGCACACGTCCCTCTGTGCTGTACAAACCATCCCTCAGTTTATTTTGATCAATTCATTTTGTAACAAGAGATCAAAAACTTGACTGAAGTGTCAGATGTGGAAAGCCAAACTCAAGAGAACAGAATATTTGAAGAGCCAGACTGGAAAAATATTCCACACGTTTGACACAAATAGTTCAGATAAAAAGAAATGTAATTTATTTACAGTAATCAAAAGAAATTTTTCCTCTCTACAAATAATTGACAAACTGACACATTAAACAGCTAATAGGAAGATAAATACATTTAGAAAGAGAAATAGAGAAATAGAATAGTTATAAGAAATTGATAGATGATAGATGACACATAGGTGATAGATAATATATAATAGATCTATAGATAGATGATAGATAATGATAGATGCATGATAGATACATGATAAATAATATATGATAGGATAGGTAGATAGATAGATAGATGAAGTTAGATAGACAGATAGATAGATAGATGATAGATAGATGATAGATAGATGATGATAGATAGATGATAGATAGATAGATAAATAGATAGATGATAGATAGATGATAGATGTATAATAGATAGATAAATGATAGGATAGATAATGATAAATAGATGATATATGATGATAGATGATAGATAGATGATAGAGAGAGATGATAGATAGATAGATAGATAGATAGATAGATAGATAATGATAGATAGATTGTAGATATACCAAAGGATGACAAATAACTAGAACAATAGTGATAGATAATAGATTGATAGATGGTTCACAGATGAAATGTAGATGATAAATAAAAGTTAGATAGGTGATAGAGTGATGGATACAGATAAATAGATAAATATAGATGACAGATAAATAAGTGATTGATAACATACAAGTAGATGGCAGATTTATAGATGATAAAGAATAGAGATATATTGGTAACAGGCAGAAAGATGGTAGCTAGCTAGTTAGAAATACATGATACAGACAGATGGTACATAGATAACATAAATACATATACATTCATAGAAAGATAGATACATGGATAAATAGATTGATAGATATAGATGATAATGAATAGGCAAAAGCTACATAGAGATAGAGATAGGAGATAGAGATAAATAGATGAGTGAACGATTAAAAGTTATAGATGGATACATAAATAGATGGTAGATGACTGATAAATAGATAATAGATATATACATAAGTAGAAAGGTGGATGGTAGATAAATGACAAAGATCGATACAGATGATTCTTTATACATAAAAAGATAGGTGATAGTGATAGGAACACAGATACATAGGTTAACAGATTACAGAACTATAAACAGACGACAAATTGCTTTGTCTGAGAAGCCTAATTATCACTGGGAAATTGAGCAGTTAAGGGCGGAGTTATATACATAAGTAGAAAGGTGGATGGTAGATAAATGACAAAGATCGATACAGATGATTCTTTATACATAAAAAGATAGGTGATAGTGATAGGAACACAGATACATAGGTTAACAGATTACAGAACTATAAACAGACGACAAATTGCTTTGTCTGAGAAGCCTAATTATCACTGGGAAATTGAGCAGTTAAGGGCGGAGTTAGGCTTTGAAGAAGGGAATGTTAAATAACAAAGAGAAAAGAACTAGGAGCACCCCAACACCCTCTATTATAGTAGGATTAGATACTCCTCCTCCAAGGCCAACGAAGGTTGTTGCGCCTCCCATGATTGACATGGTTCAGGAACCCCCGTCAGGAGTTTGGTATCCCCTGAAAACTATGCAATCCCTGCTACAGCAGGCTGTTGGGGCCGCGGTAGAGCAAGGAGAGTCAGTGCATGGATTCCAAGTCTTCCCAGTTTTGGAGCAAGTCGATCAGCAGGGCAACAGGGTGCGGTCTCATGCACCCCGTGCCATTTAAGCAGCTTAAGGAGCTGAGAACTGCTTGTGCTCAGTATGGTCCTACTGCCTCTTTTACCCAGACTTTGTTAGAATCCCTATCCACAGACGCCCTTCCTTCTGGCGATTGGAAGCAGATGGCAAGTGCTTGCCTTTCATGGGGAGATTATCTGTTGTGAATGTGGAACAGTGCCAGGTGACAGCGAATATCAATAGAGTTCAGAGATATCAATGGAAAGTCCTACCTCAGGGAATGAAAAGTAGTCCTACTATATGCCAATTTTGTCTACATAAAGTGATTAGTCCAATACTTAAGGAATTCCCTGCTGTTCTCGCTCATTGTATTAATGATATTCTCCTTAGTCACCCTTCTATTCAACTTTTAGAAGTTGTGCTTACTAAATTAACGAATATTTTAACAAAATATGGACTTTATATTTCCTCAGAAAAAGTTCAAAAACATGTGCCTTATACTTATTTGGGATATGTCATCTTAGATAATCAATTGTACCCTACCACCTCAAAAATAGAGCTGCCAGATCCTTGTACTTTAAACCAATTACAATAATTTGTGGGACACTTAGATCGGTACAGGCCTTCTCGACAGTTGTCTGGACCCCCTACAGCTTTTTTTCTACTCTGCCTTTGCTAACTAACACACAGTTCCTTCAAAAAGCCAAAAAACAGGTTTGGCCAAAAACAAAGGCTCTGTTTACCTGTCGCTTCCCTACTGTGACTCTTTTATGAGCTCTATGGTCATCTGGAGATTGTTCTTCTCTAATTCCAGCTGGAGAAATGTCTTAATGGTTAAGGGCATAGTTTGCTCTTCCACAGGACCTATGTTTGATTCCTAACACCTAAATTTCATTCGTTTTTCCTGTCCCTTCCAATTCTATCCCTACTGAATGTTTTATTACTAGATTATAAAAATAAAATATAAAATAATTTTAAAACAGAACTTAAAACACTGTACAAAGCTTTAATACGGTACAAATGGAAAAATTAAATAATTACACTTTTATGTACAGATGGCTTATACAAAAGCACTCCATGTTTTTCTGTCAATATTCTATGCCCTTGGTTGCCTGAGCAAAAACACAAAAAGGGAAGATGCGTGGAGGGGAAAGGGACACATTGCAATACCTTGGAATTTCAAAGAGCAGTTTCTCATCTCTGAGCTCATGAAGAGGAAGAACAGTACTACAATAGGCTAAAGTAACCTCCTAACTCATTGGTCTTGTTCAATGAGAGAATCTAGGTTATGGCTGAATCTGATATGACAGCTGCCAATAGCTTATAAACTTTCAGCATTTATCTTAACATGTAATACAAAATTAGATGTGCCTCCTTTCCCTAAAAGCTGGGAACCTGTAAAGAAGGAAAGGAGTTAAAAGGGAATGAAGAACAGCACATCAGGGAAAGGCGAGGGGCTCATGCCTGGGTCATCAAGGGCTGGTTTCTTTTCTCAGTCCACACTATCCAATCTCTCATCTTTTTAGTTTAGCTTCTTTTTTGGCAAGCTGGTCTCAAACTCACTATGTAGCTGAAGATGACCTTTTAAACTCCTGATCTTTCAATCTCCATTTCCCAAACTGAATTACGGGTACACACCACACTTGCAGCCAATACAGTCCAATTCCCAAGTGGCCTAGTGCTAGATTTCCTTTATCTTTAAAAAAGATATATATAAAAATGTTGTTTTAAGTTTTTCCACTCACTACAAATTCATTTCCAGGTTTTCTGTTTTCTGAGAAACCGACTTTTGAGTTTTCGCTTATCAAGTTCA
>NW_008348667.1:89336-97912 GCF_000622305.1 Nannospalax galili | reverse complement strand
TGTGTCTGTGATAATTGTCCTCGTATATCATTTGTGTCAAGAAAATTTTAAAATGTGGCCACTTCAAATTTTTCTTTTTTAATTCTTTTTTATTGTGCACAAAATTATTGGTTTTATTTTTGGCATGCCTAATTAAAATACACAGTTACAAATTTACATTCAAAGACCTTTTAACTTGGGTAACCCAATCAATTTTAAAATCTATTAAACAATGTCTCTAAGTTTCTAGTTATAGAAAAAATCCTATTTACTAAGTATCCTTTTTGTTCTGGTTTAGTCTCAAAAGGTTTTAAAATGTCCATTTTATCAGTACATGGTCTATATAAACCCATATTCCTTAAAAATAATTTACTTGGTATCAATTTAACTTAAAAGTAAAGCCTCATGCAAACT
This sequence comes from Nannospalax galili, assembly GCF_000622305.1. Classification (NCBI taxonomy): domain Eukaryota; kingdom Metazoa; phylum Chordata; class Mammalia; order Rodentia; family Spalacidae; genus Nannospalax; species Nannospalax galili. The sequence continues at coordinate 97,519 of NW_008348667.1, read as the reverse complement.
AAAATTGTTTAAATTAACCTAAAACAGTTTGTTCCCTATTTAACATACCACTGCCATTCCTTACAACCCCACAGGACAAGCAATAATGGAGAGACAACACAAATGCCTCAAAGATCAAATAATAAAAAAATTAAAAATGGGGGAATCACCTATACCTGGGAGAATAGTACAGTATCCTCATTTCCTATTATATGGGTCTCTACTAACTTTAAATTTTTTTACACCAAATAATCAAGGAATTTCTCCAATGGCCAAGCACCGGCAGGGACTGACTATCCCACAGCCCTTGTCACAGGTGCTTTGGAGGGACCATGAACCCGATTTCTGGAGTAAAACTCCAGCTCCTTTACTAACAATGGGGCGAGGATACATTTGTATCTTTCCAGAAAATGAATCCTCCCCCTGATGGGTTCCACTCAGATATGTCAGACCACTCAACAGAAGCCCCCGCTGCAAAGATGGCTGCACTGACCCTGGAGAAGCAGAAAAGGAGAGGCCACCAGAAGAAGACGCAGCCTCCTGTGACCTGGGAATGATTAAGAACCTGATGAATGATGCCCAGGAGTTGGGACAGCGCCAGGGCCAAGATATCTCAAAACCTGAAGTTCTTCTTGTCTGTGTTCTAACTATAGAATGCGTAGATCTTTACCTGAAGACTGTGATTATTCTCTCAAGCTACTTAACCCAAAAGCTGTAGTTGTTAGTTCTGTCTTTTTACTCCCCATTCCTGGTTTGGTAACTGGGTTGCAAAACGAAATATCTAAATTTGCTGTATAACTAGTAAAACAGCAAACATAATTGCAAAAATACTAGAAAAAATTAATCAGAAAGTGGGAAAACTAAGAACTGATGTGCTACAAAACAGAGCTACTATAGACTATCTGCTGTTAAAAAAATCACATGGGATGTGAACAATTTCCAGGAATGTGTTGTTTTAATTTTTCTGATTTTTCCATGCTATAGACCAACAGATTAATGATTTACAAAAGGAAATTGATAAGATGTCTAAATTTTCTATACCTTGGCCAAAATGGCTCCAATGGCTTACTCCATTCTTGGGCCCAATATTGATTGGCGTAGTTCTTCTTATGAGAGCTCCAATAGATATGCGCTGTATTGTAATTTCAATTAATAATACTGTGGCCTCTATGACCACTTCCTTCTTACTTTTAAAAAAACAAAAAGGGATGAGATGTAGGAAACCAGGATGCCAGGCCCTAGGGTGAGGTGAGCCTAAAACTTATAGGTCCAGGCTGCATTCTCTGTTAAAGGGAGGGGTACTGAAAACAGTGGCTCTGATAATCCCTGCCTTGCAGAACACTGTTAGGCTGGCAGGAGGAAGTGCCCCGGTCGTAGAGTGCAGGCTCCCTGCTCTGTGGGAAAGTGCCTTGGTCAACAATCCTTAGCTCATCTCCTTGTCCTGAACAAATAACTCAGCTATCCCTGGCTAAGAGATTAGGCCAGGTTAAAGGTTTACTCCTGAGCTAAAAGCTAAAAGTTTACCATGCTTTTAGCTCTAAGAAAGAAAACATTGTGGCCAATAAATTACTGGATGGGCATTGATAACCTTGAGTAAAAGTTTAAGAATCCTTCTGGCACCAACTAACAGACTAAGTGTCCTGTTGGGAAGACACAGGTCCCAGAATTTATGACTCTGTCGCTGATCAGTCCCTCTGCCCTGAAGCAAGCAGGTCCCCCACTAGGCAAAGCAAACCTGAGTCCCCACAGGAAGAAAAAGAGATAGTAGTGACTGTGAATGACTCTGGTTAATTGCTCGGCCCGCTTCAAAACACCTGATGATGCAAGTGGCAATGGATTTTAATCATTCAGGATCAGGAAGCTGGTTGCCTATTTGTTTTGTTAAAAATGACAATGTCTGGGTGTGTACAAGTAGATGACCATGTGCTTGTGGGGCGAGGTGGATGCTGATGCTCTACCAATGTCAAAGTGCTACTGCCGAGAGATAATAGAGGGAAAATTTTCTCCACAAGCATTTCCACCCTGTAAGCAGCGGCACATATTCTAAAAAGGCTGAGAGCCACCTTATCATTGTGGTCCTCTATCATGTCCATTGTGAGTGGTTTAGCAGGACTTGGCATGCTTTTCCTCCTATATCTTTGTTTTCAACTGGTGGCAGTAAAGTTATTTATGAAATCCTGTGGCAAGTCAAGGCTGCTGTGCATGATATGAGATTGTGCTCCCTCCCCTAACAGAGGCCAGTAGTCAAAGACGGGTAAGATCTTCTGGGAGAAAGTCAACCTAAGACAGGGCGTAGCTGCTGGAAGCTATGTGCCATGATGGGTAAGGCTTTGCTCTAGCAGAAGACAACCTAAGACAGGCACGGTCCTTCTATCCTGGATATAGCATAATCTGGGGTTTTAAAAAATAAAAAAAGGGGGAGATGTTGGGAGCTATTAATGTAAGCACAGCCATTGTGTCCATTGAGCTGTGGCAGGCTTGCTTATTTACTTTATGACCTTTCATCTTGACTCAAGAGTTTGTGTTTTAAACACAAGCACTGAATTGTTCTGTCAAGTCAGGAGGAATGTGCTGATAATTTAGGGAAGATGGTTAATTGGTGGAATTCACTACAAGTATTTGACCATTCCTTAACCCTCAGATGAAGGTGGGAAAAGAGCTGTTGAAGCTAATTGAGCTAAGCAAACTGTGGTTATCTGATGTTCTTCTGTATAAAAAGGCTGAGCTAAAATAAACTGGGGCTGTGGTCTCTACTGACAGTCCTCCCAAATATCTTTCTCTGTCTCTTGTTTTTCTTTCAATCCTCACTCCCCTTTTCAGGTGCTGTTCATCTAAGGCTGGCTGGCACCAGCAGGTAGTACATGTTCTAAAGATGAAATTTTAGAAATCATTTCATTAGATTTTAAAGTATAGAAAATGAATGGGAAGTATATCTTGCAGGGATTTCAGCGTGATTTGTCCTGAAAAAGTATCATTTAGCTTTTATTTGAATGTCATTAGTTTGAGAAAGCCTGTTTTCCTCCAGCTCTAGCTTGGTTACTCTTAATCTCTAGGAAATCACGCCCAGATTTCTGAACTCTCGTGTGCCGAGCTGTCTGTCACCATCTGTTCAGATGCATGGTGGTGATGTCCTCTGCACCATAGGGTCAAAGATGAGATGTGTGTCTGCCATGCTCTACTGAGAAGTCACAGAAAAGACAGAGACACAGGGGATGCTGGGAAGGGGCCAAAGGGAGTGGGGTTCTATCAGGGGGCTCAGTGCCCTAGTGTCAGCTTCTGTTTTCTCTGTTGGATTTTGTTGTTTTCTAGTCTTGCTTTTATTGCTGGTTCTATCTCCTCGTCAAATTCTCCTCAACTCAACCATTCTCTTTTTCATTAAAAAAAAAAAAAAAAGTTTATCATTAGGGAGTGCAGCATGGCACGTGTGCCACAGCGTGTGCATGGCACTCAGAGGGCAGTTTCCGGGTGGGTTCTGCAGATCAAACTCAGACAGGCTTTCACATCATCTCACTACCCTCGCCCACATTGTTTATACAGACACAAATGTACACACACAGGCACACGTACACACACACTGTGTGAGGCATGGACTAAAGGTGCCATGTCCTGGGTTTAATTTAATAAAATCTCCACTGGAGGAGCTGTTATAAAACCTTCTGGGGGGAAAGGGAAACGGGGACGTTAGATGACCCTCCAACACCCACCTCGCACCCACGGACTGCAGAGTACATCTCTTCACCAGAACTGTTTGCTTACCTGCATATTTTTATGCAGCTCTTGTTTTCAAAAGATCCTTTTCTCTTTAGTTATGCTTTGCACATCTGGCATATCACAGCCACATTTTTAATACATTTTACTTAACATAACTTCACAGTATTTCTATTTGGTTTCTCATTTCTGTTACATGTTAAATGTTCTCAGACTCTTTTCTGCTTCAGAAATTACACTGTCTAGCAACCATTTCATTTTCATGTATGCGATCTATTTCCTTACTTCTCTGAGGATTGGTCTTCTACTCTAATTATTTAACAGCATGATTTACAGTCAGATTGCAAATATTTTCCATTTCAAATCACCACAGTGTTTGATGGCCTTCTAGAGGTTGTTAAACCTCCTTAGTAACTATAAGATTCTGGAAACTTCAACAACCGTTACAGTGGTCATTAAATAAGTAGATGACTTAAAGGGGGCCATGGTTTCTTGAATCCACCAAGTACATTTCGAGTGTGTGAAAGTGTGTGTGTGTGTGTGTGGTGTTTTGTGGTATATGTGTATACATGCAAATGTGTGCAAGTTTGCATATGCACATGCATGTAAACCAGAGGTCGGTGTTGGATGCCTTTGTCATTAAATATCCATCTTATTTTTCAGAGATTTCTCACTGAACCTGCATTTTGTCAGTTCCACTAAGCTGGCGGGGCTAGCAGACAACACTGAGTCCTCCTGGGTCTGTGTCCCAGCACCTCAGGTTTGCAATCCAAGAACTTCACTGGCTGGGCATCTCCTCAACGCCACACATAATAATTTCAGTGAGTTCAGATCCTTTTTAAGCCTCAGAGGGATTTCATTCTTTACTATACTCCGTAGACATTTCCCCACTAGCACAGTTTGAGTCCTAGCTTCTCAAACAATGTCTAATTTCATTTTGTGTACTGACACACACTTCTTTTAATCTAATTATAATTTTAATTAAATTTTCATTATTAAGGAAGCATTGTGTTGGATTCATATTAAATCATAAATATTTCCCATAAAGGAACTACAACTCCATTATGGAATGAATAAACATTATTTAAAAATCTCTTCTTTGAGACTCTGTCTGTGATTATTTTTAACATTTATTTCATTGAGAGCTACCAGCTCACTTTACACAGTCTTTTGTGGTCTGGTAAGGGCCACTCTGATTCTATCACACGCTGCTGGCAGAGCATTGTGCTATCTATTTTTAAAGTATCTTCAGTTTTTCAGAGATTTGTTTTACTTTTTGTTTATGTGCATGTCTCTATGTCTGTGTGTTTGCATGAGCACACATGTGCAGTATCCTTGGATGACAGGTGAGGTATTGGACCCTCTGGAGCTCTAGGTACAGGTAGTTGTGAGCAGCCTGATATGGCTGCAGGGACCCGATTTCCAGTCCTCTGGAGGAGCCAAAAGTTCTCTTAACCACTGAGATACCTTGTGCTTCATCACCCTTTTTCAATTCTCAGTTTGATCATCTTTCTTTCACAGCTCTTACATATTTTAAGTGGATCCCCAAGTGTTTCACAGAATTGCACTCCTACTTAAAAGTTCTTTTTAATTTTATATTCCACTATTTTATTCATGATATAAAGAAAAGTGATATTTGTACAATTGTTTTACATCCTCCGCCATTATTGTAACTGCTTGTTAGTCTCTGGATTGTCTTTATCTTGTAGTTCCTTTAAAATTTCACAGATGATCATACTGTCTGCGGCAGGGACTATATTATTTCTCCAGCCTCCATCACCATGTCTTAACTCCTTTTTACCATACTGTATTAACCAAGACCTTAAGAGTGATGTTCAAACGTAGTAGCAGGAGGGATCCCTGCTTCGTTCTCACCTTGTCAGGAGAGCTGCTAACACATCAGCGATGCCCAGCTGTGAGATGCACTGTTGTGTTCCTTGCCCAGTTGAAGTATCTTCCAATTAGTCCGAGTTTGCAGAGTCAATCATTTTTAAAAATTAACTTCTTTATTGGTATTTTTAATGAGATGTTACTTTTATCTTAACTTAGGATCACCAGTCAGGAATTTTCCTTTAGTAATTTGCCCAGATTAACATGAGCAACTTCAAGTTTTCTAAAAATTTCAACACTCTCCTTTCTCAGAAAGATTTTCTTTTACTTCATTCTCTGTGTATGAACACAGAGAACATCCTATTTATTATTTTTTTCTCTTGAAACATGAAATGATGTGTCATCTATGAATATCATATGCTTACCCAGTGGGGTATTGTGTTATTGTGGTTTAGACTGTCTCTTACTCTGCCATTAACAACTTCAGAAGATTAACACTGTCCAGTGTATATCCCCTGAGTGTGACTACTGAGGGGACCACATGGTTTTAGAGCTCAGCTATTAACTATTAGCCACATTTTAATCAATAAGAAATCAACCCTCAGCTGAGGGCTTCTGTGTCTTTCCTGAGCCCTGGAAGCCTTGAAATTCTCTCATCTGCCATATTCTCTGGCTCCTCCTTGCAAAGGGCATCAAGATCAGCCAGGAGTGACAGGTGGTCAGTCTGGCATGTTCCTCAGCAAATAATGGCCCTGAAGATGTTAATTTTGCTACCTCAGGAATATGTCACAGCTTTTCAAGACACCCTAAGAATAAACTTTGAACTGCATTTTCTTTTAAATTTTTGTCTGGGGTTGAGTTTTCCAGCTACTATTTCATCACTGGCAGCTAATTAAAATCTCAGTAAGCTTTTTTTCCTGGAGAAAGTTTCAATTTAGATCAAATAATAGTACTCTGTGAGTAGGGACTTTGAGGTTATAAAAGACAAGCCAAACAGTGAAACGTCTGGGAAGGCAAGACTCTGAGGTCCTCCTAATTCTGCCTTCCCGTCTACAGCCACAAAACCATTGTTTTCCTGTTATTTTAGTTATGGGCCTTCTAGATTTCAACTCCAGCAAACAGTTGGAAGAGGCAAGTGTGTTATCCAAATTCAAACGTCGTAAATCCTACTTCTCTCACAGATGCACATTCTTTCCCCAATATTATTCTGAACTTCTGTAAGTCATTGGTCAGTTTTCATAATCTGGCAACAGTTCATCAAGCTGCAGTTTTCCACTGCTTTCCTGGAGGAGGGTTGCTAGTCACTCTGCCGCTGTGAAAACTGACAGGGGGCTCAGCCCTCATTCTGCCCTTGAAGCTCCCGGGGTTGTCAGAAGTGAGGAATGGGGCCCATCTTAATCTGTACCTCCAGAGTTGCCCACCCAAGTGCCAGAGAGCACAGCCAATCATGGATGCTCCGAGGGATTAGCCAGACACAGCACACGTCTGCTAGCCCAGTGTTTCTGTATTTTACCCTGGTAAGTAAAAACATACCTTTGCCTGCCTTCGGAAGAACATGTACATCCAATTATGCACAAACTCATACATATTCACGAACACATATATACACACATGCGTGCACACACTCATAAGCACACATGCTCATATGCACACATATATGCACGTCCTTAATTGTACATATGTGCATACATGCACACATGTACATGCATGCATACATCACCATGTATACTTATAATCATGCACACACATGCATGTGCATATACAAACACTCATATACACAGGAGCACATATACAAACACAAATACGTAATACACACATGTGCTTGAATATATACATAAATATATTCATACAAATTCACATATAAATACATAAACACCCATACTTATACACACAGAGACTTAAAAATACACATAAACATGAACACATATACACAGATGGAGATACATACACATACACATGAATACACACACACTCACAGTGATACATGCATGCAATCTCACAAATATATTTGTTCACACATGCAAACACACACATTTACACAGACACACAAATACATGTGTCTCTGTAAATGTCTATCCCTCCATCCCTCCATCCTTCCATCCCTCCATTCCTACACGTCCCACTTCCCTCCATCCCTCTGTGCTCCATCTCTCCATGCCTGCATGCATCCATGCCTCCATCCCTCCATTCCTCATCTCTCCATCCCACTATGACTCCATCCTTCCCTGCATTCCTCCATCCCTCCATCCCACCAACCCTACATCCCTTCACCCCTCTACCCCTCCATGACTCCATTCCTCCCTGTATCCCTCCCTCCATGCCTCCATCCAGCCATGCCTCCATGTCTCCTGTGGAGTAGAAAACAAATATATGGTGAATGGCAATTTTTACTATCACCCTGCAGGGCAGTTTTTGTCCACAATTAAGGTCTGACTCTTTCCCATTATCTACCTTTAGTTGTTCAATATTTATTATTTATCTTCCTGCCTGCACGTAATTACCACACAGTTAGTGGGTAAAACAATGAAAAATTATAACCTTATGGTTCTGGGTTTCAGAAGGCTGCAATGGCTCTGTTGTTCTAAAGCCCCTGTAGGGCAGGATGGCTTTGCTTAGGAGACTCTAGGAGAAAAGGTTTGCACTTCCTGTTCCCACATACAACTGCA